>NW_027288783.1:300000-434780 GCF_037038585.1 Patagioenas fasciata | reverse complement strand
TGTGCACCCAGCACCACGTGCACGCACACGCAGCTAGAGAAAAGCACCTACCTTTTCACACACTGATGCCTAAGCAAACGCGTGGCCACACACACGCACACATCCGCAAGCGCGCCTACTCCCATCTATTGAGGGAAAGACGGACGAGCTCTTTGGTTGCTCTTCACAGGCTTGTCCCTGATCTATAGCTGAGGGCAAACACTTGTGTGCTTGTGGGAGAGCCTGTGTCTTTCCTGGAAGCGTTTGGGAGTTTTGCTCAGACGCGTGTTTCCTCAAGTTCAAGAATCAAGATCTAGGATACCTGCAGACAGGTGCCTGTTTGTGTGGAGACAGTCTGTTTGAAACTGTGTTCCTCAGCGCCCGCTCTTTCTCCCCGTCGCTCCACACGCCTGGGAGTCCCTTTCTTTCTCTCCACAAGCACGTGTGTTGACTTCGTCGCACATGTGCATCTGCACAAGCGTTGAGCTCAGCAGAGCGTGTCTCTTGACACTTGATGTGCGTTGGCTGTGTCTGCCTGCTCCAGTGAAGAGAGAAACGGGAAATCATCTTGGTAGAGGCAAGAAAGCAAAGGCGAGGCAGGATTGACATCTGCTCAACAGAGACGGATTCCCTGCGCTGACACAGTTCACAGTTACACGAGAAGCAATCTGAGCGGTCCGTCGACCGGAGACGTGTTTCCCAAGAGGTCGTTTAGCGAGTGAACAGCAGTGTGCGCGACTTTCAGGAGTGTGCCTGGAAAGTGCCAGAATCACCAGGAGCATCTGTGCAAAAGCTGCTGCCTCTGTGACCGCATTGAGGCACGTTCGCGTGTCTGCGAGTATATAGACGGCTCTTTCGCGTTCACTCCGAGGGAAACGGTCCGCTATTGCTTCTGTGCGCACAGACGCGATTCCCTTGTCTCTTGCGAACACAGGGAACTCTGTGCATCCAAATCTACAGGCTAAGGACGCGTCTGCATATGTTTTGGTGAACAATCGAGTGTGCGTGTTCTGACAGCTGCCTCTATGCAGACGTCTCCACAGAGCCACTTCTGAATGCCCCGCAGCCCAGGACTGAATGGATACACTAACAAGTGCACCGGTGTGAGCAACCACATATGCAGAAGGACGTCTTTCATCTCACAGAAGCGCGAACGTCTTGGCGTTCAAGCACATGGCAGAAACAAGGTGTGAACAGATGAGCTGCTGCTATTTTCTCCGTTCGGCATGCTTCGTTGTAGCTCTCTTGCCGGTCGCCGGCTTAGCGGCTTGCTTTGCGCGACTAGCTCTGGGGAGAGAAGGAGATAGCGCCGGAAACCTCGCCTTTTGCCTTCTTCGGCGCTGGAACCTGGTTGCTGCGCCTTCTCTTTGTCCATGTGCACACACACGATTCCTCAGCGAAAACCATGCAGAAACCTTTCCACGAGCACCCAGGGATGTGCACCCAGCACCACGTGCACGCACACGCAGCTAGAGAAAAGCACCTACCTTTTCACACACTGATGCCTAAGCAAACGCGTGGCCACACACACGCACACATCCGCAAGCGCGCCTACTCCCATCTATTGAGGGAAAGACGGACGAGCTCTTTGGTTGCTCTTCACAGGCTTGTCCCTGATCTATAGCTGAGGGCAAACACTTGTGTGCTTGTGGGAGAGCCTGTGTCTTTCCTGGAAGCGTTTGGGAGTTTTGCTCAGACGCGTGTTTCCTCAAGTTCAAGAATCAAGATCTAGGATACCTGCAGACAGGTGCCTGTTTGTGTGGAGACAGTCTGTTTGAAACTGTGTTCCTCAGCGCCCGCTCTTTCTCCCCGTCGCTCCACACGCCTGGGAGTCCCTTTCTTTCTCTCCACAAGCACGTGTGTTGACTTCGTCGCACATGTGCATCTGCACAAGCGTTGAGCTCAGCAGAGCGTGTCTCTTGACACTTGATGTGCGTTGGCTGTGTCTGCCTGCTCCAGTGAAGAGAGAAACGGGAAATCATCTTGGTAGAGGCAACAAAGCAAAAGCGAGGCAGGATCGACATCTGCTCAACAGAGACGGATTCCCTGCGCTGACACAGTTCACAGTTACACGAGAAGCAATCTGAGCGGTCCGTCGACCGGAGACGTGTTTCCCAAGAGGTCGTTTAGCGAGTGAACAGCAGTGTGCGCGACTTTCAGGAGTGTGCCTGGAAAGTGCCAGAATCACCAGGAGCATCTGTGCAAAAGCTGCTGCCTCTGTGACCGCATTGAGGCACGTTCGCGTGTCTGCGAGTATATAGACGGCTCTTTCGCGTTCACTCCGAGGGAAACGGTCCGCTATTGCTTCTGTGCGCACAGACGCGATTCCCTTGTCTCTTGCGAACACAGGGAACTCTGTGCATCCAAATCTACAGGCTAAGGACGCGTCTGCATATGTTTTGGTGAACAATCGAGTGTGCGTGTTCTGACAGCTGCCTCTATGCAGACGTCTCCACAGAGCCACTTCTGAATGCCCCGCAGCCCAGGACTGAATGGATACACTAACAAGTGCACCGGTGTGAGCAACCACATATGCAGAAGGACGTCTTTCATCTCACAGAAGCGCGAACGTCTTGGCGTTCAAGCACATGGCAGAAACAAGGTGTGAACAGATGAGCTGCTGCTATTTTCTCCGTTCGGCATGCTTCGTTGTAGCTCTCTTGCCGGTCGCCGGCTTAGCGGCTTGCTTTGCGCGACTAGCTCTGGGGAGAGAAGGAGATAGCGCCGGAAACCTCGCCTTTTGCCTTCTTCGGCGCTGGAACCTGGTTGCTGCGCCTTCTCTTTGTCCATGTGCACACACACGATTCCTCAGCGAAAACCATGCAGAAACCTTTCCACGAGCACCCAGGGATGTGCACCCAGCACCACGTGCACGCACACGCAGCTAGAGAAAAGCACCTACCTTTTCACACACTGATGCCTAAGCAAACGCGTGGCCACACACACGCACACATCCGCAAGCGCGCCTACTCCCATCTATTGAGGGAAAGACGGACGAGCTCTTTGGTTGCTCTTCACAGGCTTGTCCCTGATCTATAGCTGAGGGCAAACACTTGTGTGCTTGTGGGAGAGCCTGTGTCTTTCCTGGAAGCGTTTGGGAGTTTTGCTCAGACGCGTGTTTCCTCAAGTTCAAGAATCAAGATCTAGGATACCTGCAGACAGGTGCCTGTTTGTGTGGAGACAGTCTGTTTGAAACTGTGTTCCTCAGCGCCCGCTCTTTCTCCCCGTCGCTCCACACGCCTGGGAGTCCCTTTCTTTCTCTCCACAAGCACGTGTGTTGACTTCGTCGCACATGTGCATCTGCACAAGCGTTGAGCTCAGCAGAGCGTGTCTCTTGACACTTGATGTGCGTTGGCTGTGTCTGCCTGCTCCAGTGAAGAGAGAAACGGGAAATCATCTTGGTAGAGGCAACAAAGCAAAAGCGAGGCAGGATCGACATCTGCTCAACAGAGACGGATTCCCTGCGCTGACACAGTTCACAGTTACACGAGAAGCAATCTGAGCGGTCCGTCGACCGGAGACGTGTTTCCCAAGAGGTCGTTTAGCGAGTGAACAGCAGTGTGCGCGACTTTCAGGAGTGTGCCTGGAAAGTGCCAGAATCACCAGGAGCATCTGTGCAAAAGCTGCTGCCTCTGTGACCGCATTGAGGCACGTTCGCGTGTCTGCGAGTATATAGACGGCTCTTTCGCGTTCACTCCGAGGGAAACGGTCCGCTATTGCTTCTGTGCGCACAGACGCGATTCCCTTGTCTCTTGCGAACACAGGGAACTCTGTGCATCCAAATCTACAGGCTAAGGACGCGTCTGCATATGTTTTGGTGAACAATCGAGTGTGCGTGTTCTGACAGCTGCCTCTATGCAGACGTCTCCACAGAGCCACTTCTGAATGCCCCGCAGCCCAGGACTGAATGGATACACTAACAAGTGCACCGGTGTGAGCAACCACATATGCAGAAGGACGTCTTTCATCTCACAGAAGCGCGAACGTCTTGGCGTTCAAGCACATGGCAGAAACAAGGTGTGAACAGATGAGCTGCTGCTATTTTCTCCGTTCGGCATGCTTCGTTGTAGCTCTCTTGCCGGTCGCCGGCTTAGCGGCTTGCTTTGCGCGACTAGCTCTGGGGAGAGAAGGAGATAGCGCCGGAAACCTCGCCTTTTGCCTTCTTCGGCGCTGGAACCTGGTTGCTGCGCCTTCTCTTTGTCCATGTGCACACACACGATTCCTCAGCGAAAACCATGCAGAAACCTTTCCACGAGCACCCAGGGATGTGCACCCAGCACCACGTGCACGCACACGCAGCTAGAGAAAAGCACCTACCTTTTCACACTCTGATGCCTAAGCAAACGCGTGGCCACACACACGCACACATCCGCAAGCGCGCCTACTCCCATCTATTGAGGGAAAGACGGACGAGCTCTTTGGTTGCTCTTCACAGGCTTGTCCCTGATCTATAGCTGAGGGCAAACACTTGTGTGCTTGTGGGAGAGCCTGTGTCTTTCCTGGAAGCGTTTGGGAGTTTTGCTCAGACGCGTGTTTCCTCAAGTTCAAGAATCAAGATCTAGGATACCTGCAGACAGGTGCCTGTTTGTGTGGAGACAGTCTGTTTGAAACTGTGTTCCTCAGCGCCCACTCTTTCTCCCCGTCGCTCCACACGCCTGGGAGTCCCTTTCTTTCTCTCCACAAGCACGTGTGTTGACTTCGTCGCACATGTGCATCTGCACAAGCGTTGAGCTCAGCAGAGCGTGTCTCTTGACACTTGATGTGCGTTGGCTGTGTCTGCCTGCTCCAGTGAAGAGAGAAACGGGAAATCATCTTGGTAGAGGCAACAAAGCAAAAGCGAGGCAGGATCGACATCTGCTCAACAGAGACGGATTCCCTGCGCTGACACAGTTCACAGTTACACGAGAAGCAATCTGAGCGGTCCGTCGACCGGAGACGTGTTTCCCAAGAGGTCGTTTAGCGAGTGAACAGCAGTGTGCGCGACTTTCAGGAGTGTGCCTGGAAAGTGCCAGAATCACCAGGAGCATCTGTGCAAAAGCTGCTGCCTCTGTGACCGCATTGAGGCACGTTCGCGTGTCTGCGAGTATATAGACGGCTCTTTCGCGTTCACTCCGAGGGAAACGGTCCGCTATTGCTTCTGTGCGCACAGACGCGATTCCCTTGTCTCTTGCGAACACAGGGAACTCTGTGCATCCAAATCTACAGGCTAAGGACGCGTCTGCATATGTTTTGGTGAACAATCGAGTGTGCGTGTTCTGACAGCTGCCTCTATGCAGACGTCTCCACAGAGCCACTTCTGAATGCCCCGCAGCCCAGGACTGAATGGATACACTAACAAGTGCACCGGTGTGAGCAACCACATATGCAGAAGGACGTCTTTCATCTCACAGAAGCGCGAACGTCTTGGCGTTCAAGCACATGGCAGAAACAAGGTGTGAACAGATGAGCTGCTGCTATTTTCTCCGTTCGGCATGCTTCGTTGTAGCTCTCTTGCCGGTCGCCGGCTTAGCGGCTTGCTTTGCGCGACTAGCTCTGGGGAGAGAAGGAGATAGCGCCGGAAACCTCGCCTTTTGCCTTCTTCGGCGCTGGAACCTGGTTGCTGCGCCTTCTCTTTGTCCATGTGCACACACACGATTCCTCAGCGAAAACCATGCAGAAACCTTTCCACGAGCACCCAGGGATGTGCACCCAGCACCACGTGCACGCACACGCAGCTAGAGAAAAGCACCTACCTTTTCACACACTGATGCCTAAGCAAACGCGTGGCCACACACACGCACACATCCGCAAGCGCGCCTACTCCCATCTATTGAGGGAAAGACGGACGAGCTCTTTGGTTGCTCTTCACAGGCTTGTCCCTGATCTATAGCTGAGGGCAAACACTTGTGTGCTTGTGGGAGAGCCTGTGTCTTTCCTGGAAGCGTTTGGGAGTTTTGCTCAGACGCGTGTTTCCTCAAGTTCAAGAATCAAGATCTAGGATACCTGCAGACAGGTGCCTGTTTGTGTGGAGACAGTCTGTTTGAAACTGTGTTCCTCAGCGCCCGCTCTTTCTCCCCGTCGCTCCACACGCCTGGGAGTCCCTTTCTTTCTCTCCACAAGCACGTGTGTTGACTTCGTCGCACATGTGCATCTGCACAAGCGTTGAGCTCAGCAGAGCGTGTCTCTTGACACTTGATGTGCGTTGGCTGTGTCTGCCTGCTCCAGTGAAGAGAGAAACGGGAAATCATCTTGGTAGAGGCAACAAAGCAAAAGCGAGGCAGGATTGACATCTGCTCAACAGAGACGGATTCCCTGCGCTGACACAGTTCACAGTTACACGAGAAGCAATCTGAGCGGTCCGTCGACCGGAGACGTGTTTCCCAAGAGGTCGTTTAGCGAGTGAACAGCAGTGTGCGCGACTTTCAGGAGTGTGCCTGGAAAGTGCCAGAATCACCAGGAGCATCTGTGCAAAAGCTGCTGCCTCTGTGACCGCATTGAGGCACGTTCGCGTGTCTGCGAGTATATAGACGGCTCTTTCGCGTTCACTCCGAGGGAAACGGTCCGCTATTGCTTCTGTGCGCACAGACGCGATTCCCTTGTCTCTTGCGAACACAGGGAACTCTGTGCATCCAAATCTACAGGCTAAGGACGCGTCTGCATATGTTTTGGTGAACAATCGAGTGTGCGTGTTCTGACAGCTGCCTCTATGCAGACGTCTCCACAGAGCCACTTCTGAATGCCCCGCAGCCCAGGACTGAATGGATACACTAACAAGTGCACCGGTGTGAGCAACCACATATGCAGAAGGACGTCTTTCATCTCACAGAAGCGCGAACGTCTTGGCGTTCAAGCACATGGCAGAAACAAGGTGTGAACAGATGAGCTGCTGCTATTTTCTCCGTTCGGCATGCTTCGTTGTAGCTCTCTTGCCGGTCGCCGGCTTAGCGGCTTGCTTTGCGCGACTAGCTCTGGGGAGAGAAGGAGATAGCGCCGGAAACCTCGCCTTTTGCCTTCTTCGGCGCTGGAACCTGGTTGCTGCGCCTTCTCTTTGTCCATGTGCACACACACGATTCCTCAGCGAAAACCATGCAGAAACCTTTCCACGAGCACCCAGGGATGTGCACCCAGCACCACGTGCACGCACACGCAGCTAGAGAAAAGCACCTACCTTTTCACACACTGATGCCTAAGCAAACGCGTGGCCACACACACGCACACATCCGCAAGCGCGCCTACTCCCATCTATTGAGGGAAAGACGGACGAGCTCTTTGGTTGCTCTTCACAGGCTTGTCCCTGATCTATAGCTGAGGGCAAACACTTGTGTGCTTGTGGGAGAGCCTGTGTCTTTCCTGGAAGCGTTTGGGAGTTTTGCTCAGACGCGTGTTTCCTCAAGTTCAAGAATCAAGATCTAGGATACCTGCAGACAGGTGCCTGTTTGTGTGGAGACAGTCTGTTTGAAACTGTGTTCCTCAGCGCCCGCTCTTTCTCCCCGTCGCTCCACACGCCTGGGAGTCCCTTTCTTTCTCTCCACAAGCACGTGTGTTGACTTCGTCGCACATGTGCATCTGCACAAGCGTTGAGCTCAGCAGAGCGTGTCTCTTGACACTTGATGTGCGTTGGCTGTGTCTGCCTGCTCCAGTGAAGAGAGAAACGGGAAATCATCTTGGTAGAGGCAACAAAGCAAAAGCGAGGCAGGATTGACATCTGCTCAACAGAGACGGATTCCCTGCGCTGACACAGTTCACAGTTACACGAGAAGCAATCTGAGCGGTCCGTCGACCGGAGACGTGTTTCCCAAGAGGTCGTTTAGCGAGTGAACAGCAGTGTGCGCGACTTTCAGGAGTGTGCCTGGAAAGTGCCAGAATCACCAGGAGCATCTGTGCAAAAGCTGCTGCCTCTGTGACCGCATTGAGGCACGTTCGCGTGTCTGCGAGTATATAGACGGCTCTTTCGCGTTCACTCCGAGGGAAACGGTCCGCTATTGCTTCTGTGCGCACAGACGCGATTCCCTTGTCTCTTGCGAACACAGGGAACTCTGTGCATCCAAATCTACAGGCTAAGGACGCGTCTGCATATGTTTTGGTGAACAATCGAGTGTGCGTGTTCTGACAGCTGCCTCTATGCAGACGTCTCCACAGAGCCACTTCTGAATGCCCCGCAGCCCAGGACTGAATGGATACACTAACAAGTGCACCGGTGTGAGCAACCACATATGCAGAAGGACGTCTTTCATCTCACAGAAGCGCGAACGTCTTGGCGTTCAAGCACATGGCAGAAACAAGGTGTGAACAGATGAGCTGCTGCTATTTTCTCCGTTCGGCATGCTTCGTTGTAGCTCTCTTGCCGGTCGCCGGCTTAGCGGCTTGCTTTGCGCGACTAGCTCTGGGGAGAGAAGGAGATAGCGCCGGAAACCTCGCCTTTTGCCTTCTTCGGCGCTGGAACCTGGTTGCTGCGCCTTCTCTTTGTCCATGTGCACACACACGATTCCTCAGCGAAAACCATGCAGAAACCTTTCCACGAGCACCCAGGGATGTGCACCCAGCACCACGTGCACGCACACGCAGCTAGAGAAAAGCACCTACCTTTTCACACACTGATGCCTAAGCAAACGCGTGGCCACACACACGCACACATCCGCAAGCGCGCCTACTCCCATCTATTGAGGGAAAGACGGACGAGCTCTTTGGTTGCTCTTCACAGGCTTGTCCCTGATCTATAGCTGAGGGCAAACACTTGTGTGCTTGTGGGAGAGCCTGTGTCTTTCCTGGAAGCGTTTGGGAGTTTTGCTCAGACGCGTGTTTCCTCAAGTTCAAGAATCAAGATCTAGGATACCTGCAGACAGGTGCCTGTTTGTGTGGAGACAGTCTGTTTGAAACTGTGTTCCTCAGCGCCCGCTCTTTCTCCCCGTCGCTCCACACGCCTGGGAGTCCCTTTCTTTCTCTCCACAAGCACGTGTGTTGACTTCGTCGCACATGTGCATCTGCACAAGCGTTGAGCTCAGCAGAGCGTGTCTCTTGACACTTGATGTGCGTTGGCTGTGTCTGCCTGCTCCAGTGAAGAGAGAAACGGGAAATCATCTTGGTAGAGGCAACAAAGCAAAGGCGAGGCAGGATTGACATCTGCTCAACAGAGACGGATTCCCTGCGCTGACACAGTTCACAGTTACACGAGAAGCAATCTGAGCGGTCCGTCGACCGGAGACGTGTTTCCCAAGAGGTCGTTTAGCGAGTGAACAGCAGTGTGCGCGACTTTCAGGAGTGTGCCTGGAAAGTGCCAGAATCACCAGGAGCATCTGTGCAAAAGCTGCTGCCTCTGTGACCGCATTGAGGCACGTTCGCGTGTCTGCGAGTATATAGACGGCTCTTTCGCGTTCACTCCGAGGGAAACGGTCCGCTATTGCTTCTGTGCGCACAGACGCGATTCCCTTGTCTCTTGCGAACACAGGGAACTCTGTGCATCCAAATCTACAGGCTAAGGACGCGTCTGCATATGTTTTGGTGAACAATCGAGTGTGCGTGTTCTGACAGCTGCCTCTATGCAGACGTCTCCACAGAGCCACTTCTGAATGCCCCGCAGCCCAGGACTGAATGGATACACTAACAAGTGCACCGGTGTGAGCAACCACATATGCAGAAGGACGTCTTTCATCTCACAGAAGCGCGAACGTCTTGGCGTTCAAGCACATGGCAGAAACAAGGTGTGAACAGATGAGCTGCTGCTATTTTCTCCGTTCGGCATGCTTCGTTGTAGCTCTCTTGCCGGTCGCCGGCTTAGCGGCTTGCTTTGCGCGACTAGCTCTGGGGAGAGAAGGAGATAGCGCCGGAAACCTCGCCTTTTGCCTTCTTCGGCGCTGGAACCTGGTTGCTGCGCCTTCTCTTTGTCCATGTGCACACACACGATTCCTCAGCGAAAACCATGCAGAAACCTTTCCACGAGCACCCAGGGATGTGCACCCAGCACCACGTGCACGCACACGCAGCTAGAGAAAAGCACCTACCTTTTCACACACTGATGCCTAAGCAAACGCGTGGCCACACACACGCACACATCCGCAAGCGCGCCTACTCCCATCTATTGAGGGAAAGACGGACGAGCTCTTTGGTTGCTCTTCACAGGCTTGTCCCTGATCTATAGCTGAGGGCAAACACTTGTGTGCTTGTGGGAGAGCCTGTGTCTTTCCTGGAAGCGTTTGGGAGTTTTGCTCAGACGCGTGTTTCCTCAAGTTCAAGAATCAAGATCTAGGATACCTGCAGACAGGTGCCTGTTTGTGTGGAGACAGTCTGTTTGAAACTGTGTTCCTCAGCGCCCGCTCTTTCTCCCCGTCGCTCCACACGCCTGGGAGTCCCTTTCTTTCTCTCCACAAGCACGTGTGTTGACTTCGTCGCACATGTGCATCTGCACAAGCGTTGAGCTCAGCAGAGCGTGTCTCTTGACACTTGATGTGCGTTGGCTGTGTCTGCCTGCTCCAGTGAAGAGAGAAACGGGAAATCATCTTGGTAGAGGCAACAAAGCAAAAGCGAGGCAGGATTGACATCTGCTCAACAGAGACGGATTCCCTGCGCTGACACAGTTCACAGTTACACGAGAAGCAATCTGAGCGGTCCGTCGACCGGAGACGTGTTTCCCAAGAGGTCGTTTAGCGAGTGAACAGCAGTGTGCGCGACTTTCAGGAGTGTGCCTGGAAAGTGCCAGAATCACCAGGAGCATCTGTGCAAAAGCTGCTGCCTCTGTGACCGCATTGAGGCACGTTCGCGTGTCTGCGAGTATATAGACGGCTCTTTCGCGTTCACTCCGAGGGAAACGGTCCGCTATTGCTTCTGTGCGCACAGACGCGATTCCCTTGTCTCTTGCGAAGACAGGGAACTCTGTGCATCCAAATCTACAGGCTAAGGACGCGTCTGCATATGTTTTGGTGAACAATCGAGTGTGCGTGTTCTGACAGCTGCCTCTATGCAGACGTCTCCACAGAGCCACTTCTGAATGCCCCGCAGCCCAGGACTGAATGGATACACTAACAAGTGCACCGGTGTGAGCAACCACATATGCAGAAGGACGTCTTTCATCTCACAGAAGCGCGAACGTCTTGGCGTTCAAGCACATGGCAGAAACAAGGTGTGAACAGATGAGCTGCTGCTATTTTCTCCGTTCGGCATGCTTCGTTGTAGCTCTCTTGCCGGTCGCCGGCTTAGCGGCTTGCTTTGCGCGACTAGCTCTGGGGAGAGAAGGAGATAGCGCCGGAAACCTCGCCTTTTGCCTTCTTCGGCGCTGGAACCTGGTTGCTGCGCCTTCTCTTTGTCCATGTGCACACACACGATTCCTCAGCGAAAACCATGCAGAAACCTTTCCACGAGCACCCAGGGATGTGCACCCAGCACCACGTGCACGCACACGCAGCTAGAGAAAAGCACCTACCTTTTCACACACTGATGCCTAAGCAAACGCGTGGCCACACACACGCACACATCCGCAAGCGCGCCTACTCCCATCTATTGAGGGAAAGACGGACGAGCTCTTTGGTTGCTCTTCACAGGCTTGTCCCTGATCTATAGCTGAGGGCAAACACTTGTGTGCTTGTGGGAGAGCCTGTGTCTTTCCTGGAAGCGTTTGGGAGTTTTGCTCAGACGCGTGTTTCCTCAAGTTCAAGAATCAAGATCTAGGATACCTGCAGACAGGTGCCTGTTTGTGTGGAGACAGTCTGTTTGAAACTGTGTTCCTCAGCGCCCGCTCTTTCTCCCCGTCGCTCCACACGCCTGGGAGTCCCTTTCTTTCTCTCCACAAGCACGTGTGTTGACTTCGTCGCACATGTGCATCTGCACAAGCGTTGAGCTCAGCAGAGCGTGTCTCTTGACACTTGATGTGCGTTGGCTGTGTCTGCCTGCTCCAGTGAAGAGAGAAACGGGAAATCATCTTGGTAGAGGCAACAAAGCAAAGGCGAGGCAGGATTGACATCTGCTCAACAGAGACGGATTCCCTGCGCTGACACAGTTCACAGTTACACGAGAAGCAATCTGAGCGGTCCGTCGACCGGAGACGTGTTTCCCAAGAGGTCGTTTAGCGAGTGAACAGCAGTGTGCGCGACTTTCAGGAGTGTGCCTGGAAAGTGCCAGAATCACCAGGAGCATCTGTGCAAAAGCTGCTGCCTCTGTGACCGCATTGAGGCACGTTCGCGTGTCTGCGAGTATATAGACGGCTCTTTCGCGTTCACTCCGAGGGAAACGGTCCGCTATTGCTTCTGTGCGCACAGACGCGATTCCCTTGTCTCTTGCGAACACAGGGAACTCTGTGCATCCAAATCTACAGGCTAAGGACGCGTCTGCATATGTTTTGGTGAACAATCGAGTGTGCGTGTTCTGACAGCTGCCTCTATGCAGACGTCTCCACAGAGCCACTTCTGAATGCCCCGCAGCCCAGGACTGAATGGATACACTAACAAGTGCACCGGTGTGAGCAACCACATATGCAGAAGGACGTCTTTCATCTCACAGAAGCGCGAACGTCTTGGCGTTCAAGCACATGGCAGAAACAAGGTGTGAACAGATGAGCTGCTGCTATTTTCTCCGTTCGGCATGCTTCGTTGTAGCTCTCTTGCCGGTCGCCGGCTTAGCGGCTTGCTTTGCGCGACTAGCTCTGGGGAGAGAAGGAGATAGCGCCGGAAACCTCGCCTTTTGCCTTCTTCGGCGCTGGAACCTGGTTGCTGCGCCTTCTCTTTGTCCATGTGCACACACACGATTCCTCAGCGAAAACCATGCAGAAACCTTTCCACGAGCACCCAGGGATGTGCACCCAGCACCACGTGCACGCACACGCAGCTAGAGAAAAGCACCTACCTTTTCACACACTGATGCCTAAGCAAACGCGTGGCCACACACACGCACACATCCGCAAGCGCGCCTACTCCCATCTACTGAGGGAAAGACGGACGAGCTCTTTGGTTGCTCTTCACAGGCTTGTCCCTGATCTATAGCTGAGGGCAAACACTTGTGTGCTTGTGGGAGAGCCTGTGTCTTTCCTGGAAGCGTTTGGGAGTTTTGCTCAGACGCGTGTTTCCTCAAGTTCAAGAATCAAGATCTAGGATACCTGCAGACAGGTGCCTGTTTGTGTGGAGACAGTCTGTTTGAAACTGTGTTCCTCAGCGCCCGCTCTTTCTCCCCGTCGCTCCACACGCCTGGGAGTCCCTTTCTTTCTCTCCACAAGCACGTGTGTTGACTTCGTCGCACATGTGCATCTGCACAAGCGTTGAGCTCAGCAGAGCGTGTCTCTTGACACTTGATGTGCGTTGGCTGTGTCTGCCTGCTCCAGTGAAGAGAGAAACGGGAAATCATCTTGGTAGAGGCAACAAAGCAAAAGCGAGGCAGGATTGACATCTGCTCAACAGAGACGGATTCCCTGCGCTGACACAGTTCACAGTTACACGAGAAGCAATCTGAGCGGTCCGTCGACCGGAGACGTGTTTCCCAAGAGGTCGTTTAGCGAGTGAACAGCAGTGTGCGCGACTTTCAGGAGTGTGCCTGGAAAGTGCCAGAATCACCAGGAGCATCTGTGCAAAAGCTGCTGCCTCTGTGACCGCATTGAGGCACGTTCGCGTGTCTGCGAGTATATAGACGGCTCTTTCGCGTTCACTCCGAGGGAAACGGTCCGCTATTGCTTCTGTGCGCACAGACGCGATTCCCTTGTCTCTTGCGAACACAGGGAACTCTGTGCATCCAAATCTACAGGCTAAGGACGCGTCTGCATATGTTTTGGTGAACAATCGAGTGTGCGTGTTCTGACAGCTGCCTCTATGCAGACGTCTCCACAGAGCCACTTCTGAATGCCCCGCAGCCCAGGACTGAATGGATACACTAACAAGTGCACCGGTGTGAGCAACCACATATGCAGAAGGACGTCTTTCATCTCACAGAAGCGCGAACGTCTTGGCGTTCAAGCACATGGCAGAAACAAGGTGTGAACAGATGAGCTGCTGCTATTTTCTCCGTTCGGCATGCTTCGTTGTAGCTCTCTTGCCGGTCGCCGGCTTAGCGGCTTGCTTTGCGCGACTAGCTCTGGGGAGAGAAGGAGATAGCGCCGGAAACCTCGCCTTTTGCCTTCTTCGGCGCTGGAACCTGGTTGCTGCGCCTTCTCTTTGTCCATGTGCACACACACGATTCCTCAGCGAAAACCATGCAGAAACCTTTCCACGAGCACCCAGGGATGTGCACCCAGCACCACGTGCACGCACACGCAGCTAGAGAAAAGCACCTACCTTTTCACACACTGATGCCTAAGCAAACGCGTGGCCACACACACGCACACATCCGCAAGCGCGCCTACTCCCATCTATTGAGGGAAAGACGGACGAGCTCTTTGGTTGCTCTTCACAGGCTTGTCCCTGATCTATAGCTGAGGGCAAACACTTGTGTGCTTGTGGGAGAGCCTGTGTCTTTCCTGGAAGCGTTTGGGAGTTTTGCTCAGACGCGTGTTTCCTCAAGTTCAAGAATCAAGATCTAGGATACCTGCAGACAGGTGCCTGTTTGTGTGGAGACAGTCTGTTTGAAACTGTGTTCCTCAGCGCCCGCTCTTTCTCCCCGTCGCTCCACACGCCTGGGAGTCCCTTTCTTTCTCTCCACAAGCACGTGTGTTGACTTCGTCGCACATGTGCATCTGCACAAGCGTTGAGCTCAGCAGAGCGTGTCTCTTGACACTTGATGTGCGTTGGCTGTGTCTGCCTGCTCCAGTGAAGAGAGAAACGGGAAATCATCTTGGTAGAGGCAACAAAGCAAAGGCGAGGCAGGATTGACATCTGCTCAACAGAGACGGATTCCCTGCGCTGACACAGTTCACAGTTACACGAGAAGCAATCTGAGCGGTCCGTCGACCGGAGACGTGTTTCCCAAGAGGTCGTTTAGCGAGTGAACAGCAGTGTGCGCGACTTTCAGGAGTGTGCCTGGAAAGTGCCAGAATCACCAGGAGCATCTGTGCAAAAGCTGCTGCCTCTGTGACCGCATTGAGGCACGTTCGCGTGTCTGCGAGTATATAGACGGCTCTTTCGCGTTCACTCCGAGGGAAACGGTCCGCTATTGCTTCTGTGCGCACAGACGCGATTCCCTTGTCTCTTGCGAACACAGGGAACTCTGTGCATCCAAATCTACAGGCTAAGGACGCGTCTGCATATGTTTTGGTGAACAATCGAGTGTGCGTGTTCTGACAGCTGCCTCTATGCAGACGTCTCCACAGAGCCACTTCTGAATGCCCCGCAGCCCAGGACTGAATGGATACACTAACAAGTGCACCGGTGTGAGCAACCACATATGCAGAAGGACGTCTTTCATCTCACAGAAGCGCGAACGTCTTGGCGTTCAAGCACATGGCAGAAACAAGGTGTGAACAGATGAGCTGCTGCTATTTTCTCCGTTCGGCATGCTTCGTTGTAGCTCTCTTGCCGGTCGCCGGCTTAGCGGCTTGCTTTGCGCGACTAGCTCTGGGGAGAGAAGGAGATAGCGCCGGAAACCTCGCCTTTTGCCTTCTTCGGCGCTGGAACCTGGTTGCTGCGCCTTCTCTTTGTCCATGTGCACACACACGATTCCTCAGCGAAAACCATGCAGAAACCTTTCCACGAGCACCCAGGGATGTGCACCCAGCACCACGTGCACGCACACGCAGCTAGAGAAAAGCACCTACCTTTTCACACACTGATGCCTAAGCAAACGCGTGGCCACACACACGCACACATCCGCAAGCGCGCCTACTCCCATCTATTGAGGGAAAGACGGACGAGCTCTTTGGTTGCTCTTCACAGGCTTGTCCCTGATCTATAGCTGAGGGCAAACACTTGTGTGCTTGTGGGAGAGCCTGTGTCTTTCCTGGAAGCGTTTGGGAGTTTTGCTCAGACGCGTGTTTCCTCAAGTTCAAGAATCAAGATCTAGGATACCTGCAGACAGGTGCCTGTTTGTGTGGAGACAGTCTGTTTGAAACTGTGTTCCTCAGCGCCCGCTCTTTCTCCCCGTCGCTCCACACGCCTGGGAGTCCCTTTCTTTCTCTCCACAAGCACGTGTGTTGACTTCGTCGCACATGTGCATCTGCACAAGCGTTGAGCTCAGCAGAGCGTGTCTCTTGACACTTGATGTGCGTTGGCTGTGTCTGCCTGCTCCAGTGAAGAGAGAAACGGGAAATCATCTTGGTAGAGGCAACAAAGCAAAAGCGAGGCAGGATTGACATCTGCTCAACAGAGACGGATTCCCTGCGCTGACACAGTTCACAGTTACACGAGAAGCAATCTGAGCGGTCCGTCGACCGGAGACGTGTTTCCCAAGAGGTCGTTTAGCGAGTGAACAGCAGTGTGCGCGACTTTCAGGAGTGTGCCTGGAAAGTGCCAGAATCACCAGGAGCATCTGTGCAAAAGCTGCTGCCTCTGTGACCGCATTGAGGCACGTTCGCGTGTCTGCGAGTATATAGACGGCTCTTTCGCGTTCACTCCGAGGGAAACGGTCCGCTATTGCTTCTGTGCGCACAGACGCGATTCCCTTGTCTCTTGCGAACACAGGGAACTCTGTGCATCCAAATCTACAGGCTAAGGACGCGTCTGCATATGTTTTGGTGAACAATCGAGTGTGCGTGTTCTGACAGCTGCCTCTATGCAGACGTCTCCACAGAGCCACTTCTGAATGCCCCGCAGCCCAGGACTGAATGGATACACTAACAAGTGCACCGGTGTGAGCAACCACATATGCAGAAGGACGTCTTTCATCTCACAGAAGCGCGAACGTCTTGGCGTTCAAGCACATGGCAGAAACAAGGTGTGAACAGATGAGCTGCTGCTATTTTCTCCGTTCGGCATGCTTCGTTGTAGCTCTCTTGCCGGTCGCCGGCTTAGCGGCTTGCTTTGCGCGACTAGCTCTGGGGAGAGAAGGAGATAGCGCCGGAAACCTCGCCTTTTGCCTTCTTCGGCGCTGGAACCTGGTTGCTGCGCCTTCTCTTTGTCCATGTGCACACACACGATTCCTCAGCGAAAACCATGCAGAAACCTTTCCACGAGCACCCAGGGATGTGCACCCAGCACCACGTGCACGCACACGCAGCTAGAGAAAAGCACCTACCTTTTCACACACTGATGCCTAAGCAAACGCGTGGCCACACACACGCACACATCCGCAAGCGCGCCTACTCCCATCTATTGAGGGAAAGACGGACGAGCTCTTTGGTTGCTCTTCACAGGCTTGTCCCTGATCTATAGCTGAGGGCAAACACTTGTGTGCTTGTGGGAGAGCCTGTGTCTTTCCTGGAAGCGTTTGGGAGTTTTGCTCAGACGCGTGTTTCCTCAAGTTCAAGAATCAAGATCTAGGATACCTGCAGACAGGTGCCTGTTTGTGTGGAGACAGTCTGTTTGAAACTGTGTTCCTCAGCGCCCGCTCTTTCTCCCCGTCGCTCCACACGCCTGGGAGTCCCTTTCTTTCTCTCCACAAGCACGTGTGTTGACTTCGTCGCACATGTGCATCTGCACAAGCGTTGAGCTCAGCAGAGCGTGTCTCTTGACACTTGATGTGCGTTGGCTGTGTCTGCCTGCTCCAGTGAAGAGAGAAACGGGAAATCATCTTGGTAGAGGCAACAAAGCAAAGGCGAGGCAGGATTGACATCTGCTCAACAGAGACGGATTCCCTGCGCTGACACAGTTCACAGTTACACGAGAAGCAATCTGAGCGGTCCGTCGACCGGAGACGTGTTTCCCAAGAGGTCGTTTAGCGAGTGAACAGCAGTGTGCGCGACTTTCAGGAGTGTGCCTGGAAAGTGCCAGAATCACCAGGAGCATCTGTGCAAAAGCTGCTGCCTCTGTGACCGCATTGAGGCACGTTCGCGTGTCTGCGAGTATATAGACGGCTCTTTCGCGTTCACTCCGAGGGAAACGGTCCGCTATTGCTTCTGTGCGCACAGACGCGATTCCCTTGTCTCTTGCGAACACAGGGAACTCTGTGCATCCAAATCTACAGGCTAAGGACGCGTCTGCATATGTTTTGGTGAACAATCGAGTGTGCGTGTTCTGACAGCTGCCTCTATGCAGACGTCTCCACAGAGCCACTTCTGAATGCCCCGCAGCCCAGGACTGAATGGATACACTAACAAGTGCACCGGTGTGAGCAACCACATATGCAGAAGGACGTCTTTCATCTCACAGAAGCGCGAACGTCTTGGCGTTCAAGCACATGGCAGAAACAAGGTGTGAACAGATGAGCTGCTGCTATTTTCTCCGTTCGGCATGCTTCGTTGTAGCTCTCTTGCCGGTCGCCGGCTTAGCGGCTTGCTTTGCGCGACTAGCTCTGGGGAGAGAAGGAGATAGCGCCGGAAACCTCGCCTTTTGCCTTCTTCGGCGCTGGAACCTGGTTGCTGCGCCTTCTCTTTGTCCATGTGCACACACACGATTCCTCAGCGAAAACCATGCAGAAACCTTTCCACGAGCACCCAGGGATGTGCACCCAGCACCACGTGCACGCACACGCAGCTAGAGAAAAGCACCTACCTTTTCACACACTGATGCCTAAGCAAACGCGTGGCCACACACACGCACACATCCGCAAGCGCGCCTACTCCCATCTACTGAGGGAAAGACGGACGAGCTCTTTGGTTGCTCTTCACAGGCTTGTCCCTGATCTATAGCTGAGGGCAAACACTTGTGTGCTTGTGGGAGAGCCTGTGTCTTTCCTGGAAGCGTTTGGGAGTTTTGCTCAGACGCGTGTTTCCTCAAGTTCAAGAATCAAGATCTAGGATACCTGCAGACAGGTGCCTGTTTGTGTGGAGACAGTCTGTTTGAAACTGTGTTCCTCAGCGCCCGCTCTTTCTCCCCGTCGCTCCACACGCCTGGGAGTCCCTTTCTTTCTCTCCACAAGCACGTGTGTTGACTTCGTCGCACATGTGCATCTGCACAAGCGTTGAGCTCAGCAGAGCGTGTCTCTTGACACTTGATGTGCGTTGGCTGTGTCTGCCTGCTCCAGTGAAGAGAGAAACGGGAAATCATCTTGGTAGAGGCAACAAAGCAAAAGCGAGGCAGGATCGACATCTGCTCAACAGAGACGGATTCCCTGCGCTGACACAGTTCACAGTTACACGAGAAGCAATCTGAGCGGTCCGTCGACCGGAGACGTGTTTCCCAAGAGGTCGTTTAGCGAGTGAACAGCAGTGTGCGCGACTTTCAGGAGTGTGCCTGGAAAGTGCCAGAATCACCAGGAGCATCTGTGCAAAAGCTGCTGCCTCTGTGACCGCATTGAGGCACGTTCGCGTGTCTGCGAGTATATAGACGGCTCTTTCGCGTTCACTCCGAGGGAAACGGTCCGCTATTGCTTCTGTGCGCACAGACGCGATTCCCTTGTCTCTTGCGAACACAGGGAACTCTGTGCATCCAAATCTACAGGCTAAGGACGCGTCTGCATATGTTTTGGTGAGCAATCGAGTGTGCGTGTTCTGACAGCTGCCTCTATGCAGACGTCTCCACAGAGCCACTTCTGAATGCCCCGCAGCCCAGGACTGAATGGATACACTAACAAGTGCACCGGTGTGAGCAACCACATATGCAGAAGGACGTCTTTCATCTCACAGAAGCGCGAACGTCTTGGCGTTCAAGCACATGGCAGAAACAAGGTGTGAACAGATGAGCTGCTGCTATTTTCTCCGTTCGGCATGCTTCGTTGTAGCTCTCTTGCCGGTCGCCGGCTTAGCGGCTTGCTTTGCGCGACTAGCTCTGGGGAGAGAAGGAGATAGCGCCGGAAACCTCGCCTTTTGCCTTCTTCGGCGCTGGAACCTGGTTGCTGCGCCTTCTCTTTGTCCATGTGCACACACACGATTCCTCAGCGAAAACCATGCAGAAACCTTTCCACGAGCACCCAGGGATGTGCACCCAGCACCACGTGCACGCACACGCAGCTAGAGAAAAGCACCTACCTTTTCACACACTGATGCCTAAGCAAACGCGTGGCCACACACACGCACACATCCGCAAGCGCGCCTACTCCCATCTATTGAGGGAAAGACGGACGAGCTCTTTGGTTGCTCTTCACAGGCTTGTCCCTGATCTATAGCTGAGGGCAAACACTTGTGTGCTTGTGGGAGAGCCTGTGTCTTTCCTGGAAGCGTTTGGGAGTTTTGCTCAGACGCGTGTTTCCTCAAGTTCAAGAATCAAGATCTAGGATACCTGCAGACAGGTGCCTGTTTGTGTGGAGACAGTCTGTTTGAAACTGTGTTCCTCAGCGCCCGCTCTTTCTCCCCGTCGCTCCACACGCCTGGGAGTCCCTTTCTTTCTCTCCACAAGCACGTGTGTTGACTTCGTCGCACATGTGCATCTGCACAAGCGTTGAGCTCAGCAGAGCGTGTCTCTTGACACTTGATGTGCGTTGGCTGTGTCTGCCTGCTCCAGTGAAGAGAGAAACGGGAAATCATCTTGGTAGAGGCAACAAAGCAAAAGCGAGGCAGGATTGACATCTGCTCAACAGAGACGGATTCCCTGCGCTGACACAGTTCACAGTTACACGAGAAGCAATCTGAGCGGTCCGTCGACCGGAGACGTGTTTCCCAAGAGGTCGTTTAGCGAGTGAACAGCAGTGTGCGCGACTTTCAGGAGTGTGCCTGGAAAGTGCCAGAATCACCAGGAGCATCTGTGCAAAAGCTGCTGCCTCTGTGACCGCATTGAGGCACGTTCGCGTGTCTGCGAGTATATAGACGGCTCTTTCGCGTTCACTCCGAGGGAAACGGTCCGCTATTGCTTCTGTGCGCACAGACGCGATTCCCTTGTCTCTTGCGAACACAGGGAACTCTGTGCATCCAAATCTACAGGCTAAGGACGCGTCTGCATATGTTTTGGTGAACAATCGAGTGTGCGTGTTCTGACAGCTGCCTCTATGCAGACGTCTCCACAGAGCCACTTCTGAATGCCCCGCAGCCCAGGACTGAATGGATACACTAACAAGTGCACCGGTGTGAGCAACCACATATGCAGAAGGACGTCTTTCATCTCACAGAAGCGCGAACGTCTTGGCGTTCAAGCACATGGCAGAAACAAGGTGTGAACAGATGAGCTGCTGCTATTTTCTCCGTTCGGCATGCTTCGTTGTAGCTCTCTTGCCGGTCGCCGGCTTAGCGGCTTGCTTTGCGCGACTAGCTCTGGGGAGAGAAGGAGATAGCGCCGGAAACCTCGCCTTTTGCCTTCTTCGGCGCTGGAACCTGGTTGCTGCGCCTTCTCTTTGTCCATGTGCACACACACGATTCCTCAGCGAAAACCATGCAGAAACCTTTCCACGAGCACCCAGGGATGTGCACCCAGCACCACGTGCACGCACACGCAGCTAGAGAAAAGCACCTACCTTTTCACACTCTGATGCCTAAGCAAACGCGTGGCCACACACACGCACACATCCGCAAGCGCGCCTACTCCCATCTATTGAGGGAAAGACGGACGAGCTCTTTGGTTGCTCTTCACAGGCTTGTCCCTGATCTATAGCTGAGGGCAAACACTTGTGTGCTTGTGGGAGAGCCTGTGTCTTTCCTGGAAGCGTTTGGGAGTTTTGCTCAGACGCGTGTTTCCTCAAGTTCAAGAATCAAGATCTAGGATACCTGCAGACAGGTGCCTGTTTGTGTGGAGACAGTCTGTTTGAAACTGTGTTCCTCAGCGCCCGCTCTTTCTCCCCGTCGCTCCACACGCCTGGGAGTCCCTTTCTTTCTCTCCACAAGCACGTGTGTTGACTTCGTCGCACATGTGCATCTGCACAAGCGTTGAGCTCAGTAGAGCGTGTCTCTTGACACTTGATGTGCGTTGGCTGTGTCTGCCTGCTCCAGTGAAGAGAGAAACGGGAAATCATCTTGGTAGAGGCAACAAAGCAAAGGCGAGGCAGGATTGACATCTGCTGAACAGAGACGGATTCCCTGCGCTGACACAGTTCACAGTTACACGAGAAGCAATCTGAGCGGTCCGTCGACCGGAGACGTGTTTCCCAAGAGGTCGTTTAGCGAGTGAACAGCAGTGTGCGCGACTTTCAGGAGTGTGCCTGGAAAGTGCCAGAATCACCAGGAGCATCTGTGCAAAAGCTGCTGCCTCTGTGACCGCATTGAGGCACGTTCGCGTGTCTGCGAGTATATAGACGGCTCTTTCGCGTTCACTCCGAGGGAAACGGTCCGCTATTGCTTCTGTGCGCACAGACGCGATTCCCTTGTCTCTTGCGAACACAGGGAACTCTGTGCATCCAAATCTACAGGCTAAGGACGCGTCTGCATATGTTTTGGTGAACAATCGAGTGTGCGTGTTCTGACAGCTGCCTCTATGCAGACGTCTCCACAGAGCCACTTCTGAATGCCCCGCAGCCCAGGACTGAATGGATACACTAACAAGTGCACCGGTGTGAGCAACCACATATGCAGAAGGACGTCTTTCATCTCACAGAAGCGCGAACGTCTTGGCGTTCAAGCACATGGCAGAAACAAGGTGTGAACAGATGAGCTGCTGCTATTTTCTCCGTTCGGCATGCTTCGTTGTAGCTCTCTTGCCGGTCGCCGGCTTAGCGGCTTGCTTTGCGCGACTAGCTCTGGGGAGAGAAGGAGATAGCGCCGGAAACCTCGCCTTTTGCCTTCTTCGGCGCTGGAACCTGGTTGCTGCGCCTTCTCTTTGTCCATGTGCACACACACGATTCCTCAGCGAAAACCATGCAGAAACCTTTCCACGAGCACCCAGGGATGTGCACCCAGCACCACGTGCACGCACACGCAGCTAGAGAAAAGCACCTACCTTTTCACACACTGATGCCTAAGCAAACGCGTGGCCACACACACGCACACATCCGCAAGCGCGCCTACTCCCATCTATTGAGGGAAAGACGGACGAGCTCTTTGGTTGCTCTTCACAGGCTTGTCCCTGATCTATAGCTGAGGGCAAACACTTGTGTGCTTGTGGGAGAGCCTGTGTCTTTCCTGGAAGCGTTTGGGAGTTTTGCTCAGACGCGTGTTTCCTCAAGTTCAAGAATCAAGATCTAGGATACCTGCAGACAGGTGCCTGTTTGTGTGGAGACAGTCTGTTTGAAACTGTGTTCCTCAGCGCCCGCTCTTTCTCCCCGTCGCTCCACACGCCTGGGAGTCCCTTTCTTTCTCTCCACAAGCACGTGTGTTGACTTCGTCGCACATGTGCATCTGCACAAGCGTTGAGCTCAGCAGAGCGTGTCTCTTGACACTTGATGTGCGTTGGCTGTGTCTGCCTGCTCCAGTGAAGAGAGAAACGGGAAATCATCTTGGTAGAGGCAACAAAGCAAAAGCGAGGCAGGATTGACATCTGCTCAACAGAGACGGATTCCCTGCGCTGACACAGTTCACAGTTACACGAGAAGCAATCTGAGCGGTCCGTCGACCGGAGACGTGTTTCCCAAGAGGTCGTTTAGCGAGTGAACAGCAGTGTGCGCGACTTTCAGGAGTGTGCCTGGAAAGTGCCAGAATCACCAGGAGCATCTGTGCAAAAGCTGCTGCCTCTGTGACCGCATTGAGGCACGTTCGCGTGTCTGCGAGTATATAGACGGCTCTTTCGCGTTCACTCCGAGGGAAACGGTCCGCTATTGCTTCTGTGCGCACAGACGCGATTCCCTTGTCTCTTGCGAACACAGGGAACTCTGTGCATCCAAATCTACAGGCTAAGGACGCGTCTGCATATGTTTTGGTGAACAATCGAGTGTGCGTGTTCTGACAGCTGCCTCTATGCAGACGTCTCCACAGAGCCACTTCTGAATGCCCCGCAGCCCAGGACTGAATGGATACACTAACAAGTGCACCGGTGTGAGCAACCACATATGCAGAAGGACGTCTTTCATCTCACAGAAGCGCGAACGTCTTGGCGTTCAAGCACATGGCAGAAACAAGGTGTGAACAGATGAGCTGCTGCTATTTTCTCCGTTCGGCATGCTTCGTTGTAGCTCTCTTGCCGGTCGCCGGCTTAGCGGCTTGCTTTGCGCGACTAGCTCTGGGGAGAGAAGGAGATAGCGCCGGAAACCTCGCCTTTTGCCTTCTTCGGCGCTGGAACCTGGTTGCTGCGCCTTCTCTTTGTCCATGTGCACACACACGATTCCTCAGCGAAAACCATGCAGAAACCTTTCCACGAGCACCCAGGGATGTGCACCCAGCACCACGTGCACGCACACGCAGCTAGAGAAAAGCACCTACCTTTTCACACACTGATGCCTAAGCAAACGCGTGGCCACACACACGCACACATCCGCAAGCGCGCCTACTCCCATCTATTGAGGGAAAGACGGACGAGCTCTTTGGTTGCTCTTCACAGGCTTGTCCCTGATCTATAGCTGAGGGCAAACACTTGTGTGCTTGTGGGAGAGCCTGTGTCTTTCCTGGAAGCGTTTGGGAGTTTTGCTCAGACGCGTGTTTCCTCAAGTTCAAGAATCAAGATCTAGGATACCTGCAGACAGGTGCCTGTTTGTGTGGAGACAGTCTGTTTGAAACTGTGTTCCTCAGCGCCCGCTCTTTCTCCCCGTCGCTCCACACGCCTGGGAGTCCCTTTCTTTCTCTCCACAAGCACGTGTGTTGACTTCGTCGCACATGTGCATCTGCACAAGCGTTGAGCTCAGCAGAGCGTGTCTCTTGACACTTGATGTGCGTTGGCTGTGTCTGCCTGCTCCAGTGAAGAGAGAAACGGGAAATCATCTTGGTAGAGGCAACAAAGCAAAAGCGAGGCAGGATTGACATCTGCTCAACAGAGACGGATTCCCTGCGCTGACACAGTTCACAGTTACACGAGAAGCAATCTGAGCGGTCCGTCGACCGGAGACGTGTTTCCCAAGAGGTCGTTTAGCGAGTGAACAGCAGTGTGCGCGACTTTCAGGAGTGTGCCTGGAAAGTGCCAGAATCACCAGGAGCATCTGTGCAAAAGCTGCTGCCTCTGTGACCGCATTGAGGCACGTTCGCGTGTCTGCGAGTATATAGACGGCTCTTTCGCGTTCACTCCGAGGGAAACGGTCCGCTATTGCTTCTGTGCGCACAGACGCGATTCCCTTGTCTCTTGCGAACACAGGGAACTCTGTGCATCCAAATCTACAGGCTAAGGACGCGTCTGCATATGTTTTGGTGAACAATCGAGTGTGCGTGTTCTGACAGCTGCCTCTATGCAGACGTCTCCACAGAGCCACTTCTGAATGCCCCGCAGCCCAGGACTGAATGGATACACTAACAAGTGCACCGGTGTGAGCAACCACATATGCAGAAGGACGTCTTTCATCTCACAGAAGCGCGAACGTCTTGGCGTTCAAGCACATGGCAGAAACAAGGTGTGAACAGATGAGCTGCTGCTATTTTCTCCGTTCGGCATGCTTCGTTGTAGCTCTCTTGCCGGTCGCCGGCTTAGCGGCTTGCTTTGCGCGACTAGCTCTGGGGAGAGAAGGAGATAGCGCCGGAAACCTCGCCTTTTGCCTTCTTCGGCGCTGGAACCTGGTTGCTGCGCCTTCTCTTTGTCCATGTGCACACACACGATTCCTCAGCGAAAACCATGCAGAAACCTTTCCACGAGCACCCAGGGATGTGCACCCAGCACCACGTGCACGCACACGCAGCTAGAGAAAAGCACCTACCTTTTCACACACTGATGCCTAAGCAAACGCGTGGCCACACACACGCACACATCCGCAAGCGCGCCTACTCCCATCTATTGAGGGAAAGACGGACGAGCTCTTTGGTTGCTCTTCACAGGCTTGTCCCTGATCTATAGCTGAGGGCAAACACTTGTGTGCTTGTGGGAGAGCCTGTGTCTTTCCTGGAAGCGTTTGGGAGTTTTGCTCAGACGCGTGTTTCCTCAAGTTCAAGAATCAAGATCTAGGATACCTGCAGACAGGTGCCTGTTTGTGTGGAGACAGTCTGTTTGAAACTGTGTTCCTCAGCGCCCGCTCTTTCTCCCCGTCGCTCCACACGCCTGGGAGTCCCTTTCTTTCTCTCCACAAGCACGTGTGTTGACTTCGTCGCACATGTGCATCTGCACAAGCGTTGAGCTCAGCAGAGCGTGTCTCTTGACACTTGATGTGCGTTGGCTGTGTCTGCCTGCTCCAGTGAAGAGAGAAACGGGAAATCATCTTGGTAGAGGCAACAAAGCAAAAGCGAGGCAGGATTGACATCTGCTCAACAGAGACGGATTCCCTGCGCTGACACAGTTCACAGTTACACGAGAAGCAATCTGAGCGGTCCGTCGACCGGAGACGTGTTTCCCAAGAGGTCGTTTAGCGAGTGAACAGCAGTGTGCGCGACTTTCAGGAGTGTGCCTGGAAAGTGCCAGAATCACCAGGAGCATCTGTGCAAAAGCTGCTGCCTCTGTGACCGCATTGAGGCACGTTCGCGTGTCTGCGAGTATATAGACGGCTCTTTCGCGTTCACTCCGAGGGAAACGGTCCGCTATTGCTTCTGTGCGCACAGACGCGATTCCCTTGTCTCTTGCGAACACAGGGAACTCTGTGCATCCAAATCTACAGGCTAAGGACGCGTCTGCATATGTTTTGGTGAACAATCGAGTGTGCGTGTTCTGACAGCTGCCTCTATGCAGACGTCTCCACAGAGCCACTTCTGAATGCCCCGCAGCCCAGGACTGAATGGATACACTAACAAGTGCACCGGTGTGAGCAACCACATATGCAGAAGGACGTCTTTCATCTCACAGAAGCGCGAACGTCTTGGCGTTCAAGCACATGGCAGAAACAAGGTGTGAACAGATGAGCTGCTGCTATTTTCTCCGTTCGGCATGCTTCGTTGTAGCTCTCTTGCCGGTCGCCGGCTTAGCGGCTTGCTTTGCGCGACTAGCTCTGGGGAGAGAAGGAGATAGCGCCGGAAACCTCGCCTTTTGCCTTCTTCGGCGCTGGAACCTGGTTGCTGCGCCTTCTCTTTGTCCATGTGCACACACACGATTCCTCAGCGAAAACCATGCAGAAACCTTTCCACGAGCACCCAGGGATGTGCACCCAGCACCACGTGCACGCACACGCAGCTAGAGAAAAGCACCTACCTTTTCACACACTGATGCCTAAGCAAACGCGTGGCCACACACACGCACACATCCGCAAGCGCGCCTACTCCCATCTATTGAGGGAAAGACGGACGAGCTCTTTGGTTGCTCTTCACAGGCTTGTCCCTGATCTATAGCTGAGGGCAAACACTTGTGTGCTTGTGGGAGAGCCTGTGTCTTTCCTGGAAGCGTTTGGGAGTTTTGCTCAGACGCGTGTTTCCTCAAGTTCAAGAATCAAGATCTAGGATACCTGCAGACAGGTGCCTGTTTGTGTGGAGACAGTCTGTTTGAAACTGTGTTCCTCAGCGCCCGCTCTTTCTCCCCGTCGCTCCACACGCCTGGGAGTCCCTTTCTTTCTCTCCACAAGCACGTGTGTTGACTTCGTCGCACATGTGCATCTGCACAAGCGTTGAGCTCAGCAGAGCGTGTCTCTTGACACTTGATGTGCGTTGGCTGTGTCTGCCTGCTCCAGTGAAGAGAGAAACGGGAAATCATCTTGGTAGAGGCAACAAAGCAAAAGCGAGGCAGGATTGACATCTGCTCAACAGAGACGGATTCCCTGCGCTGACACAGTTCACAGTTACACGAGAAGCAATCTGAGCGGTCCGTCGACCGGAGACGTGTTTCCCAAGAGGTCGTTTAGCGAGTGAACAGCAGTGTGCGCGACTTTCAGGAGTGTGCCTGGAAAGTGCCAGAATCACCAGGAGCATCTGTGCAAAAGCTGCTGCCTCTGTGACCGCATTGAGGCACGTTCGCGTGTCTGCGAGTATATAGACGGCTCTTTCGCGTTCACTCCGAGGGAAACGGTCCGCTATTGCTTCTGTGCGCACAGACGCGATTCCCTTGTCTCTTGCGAACACAGGGAACTCTGTGCATCCAAATCTACAGGCTAAGGACGCGTCTGCATATGTTTTGGTGAACAATCGAGTGTGCGTGTTCTGACAGCTGCCTCTATGCAGACGTCTCCACAGAGCCACTTCTGAATGCCCCGCAGCCCAGGACTGAATGGATACACTAACAAGTGCACCGGTGTGAGCAACCACATATGCAGAAGGACGTCTTTCATCTCACAGAAGCGCGAACGTCTTGGCGTTCAAGCACATGGCAGAAACAAGGTGTGAACAGATGAGCTGCTGCTATTTTCTCCGTTCGGCATGCTTCGTTGTAGCTCTCTTGCCGGTCGCCGGCTTAGCGGCTTGCTTTGCGCGACTAGCTCTGGGGAGAGAAGGAGATAGCGCCGGAAACCTCGCCTTTTGCCTTCTTCGGCGCTGGAACCTGGTTGCTGCGCCTTCTCTTTGTCCATGTGCACACACACGATTCCTCAGCGAAAACCATGCAGAAACCTTTCCACGAGCACCCAGGGATGTGCACCCAGCACCACGTGCACGCACACGCAGCTAGAGAAAAGCACCTACCTTTTCACACACTGATGCCTAAGCAAACGCGTGGCCACACACACGCACACATCCGCAAGCGCGCCTACTCCCATCTATTGAGGGAAAGACGGACGAGCTCTTTGGTTGCTCTTCACAGGCTTGTCCCTGATCTATAGCTGAGGGCAAACACTTGTGTGCTTGTGGGAGAGCCTGTGTCTTTCCTGGAAGCGTTTGGGAGTTTTGCTCAGACGCGTGTTTCCTCAAGTTCAAGAATCAAGATCTAGGATACCTGCAGACAGGTGCCTGTTTGTGTGGAGACAGTCTGTTTGAAACTGTGTTCCTCAGCGCCCGCTCTTTCTCCCCGTCGCTCCACACGCCTGGGAGTCCCTTTCTTTCTCTCCACAAGCACGTGTGTTGACTTCGTCGCACATGTGCATCTGCACAAGCGTTGAGCTCAGCAGAGCGTGTCTCTTGACACTTGATGTGCGTTGGCTGTGTCTGCCTGCTCCAGTGAAGAGAGAAACGGGAAATCATCTTGGTAGAGGCAACAAAGCAAAAGCGAGGCAGGATCGACATCTGCTCAACAGAGACGGATTCCCTGCGCTGACACAGTTCACAGTTACACGAGAAGCAATCTGAGCGGTCCGTCGACCGGAGACGTGTTTCCCAAGAGGTCGTTTAGCGAGTGAACAGCAGTGTGCGCGACTTTCAGGAGTGTGCCTGGAAAGTGCCAGAATCACCAGGAGCATCTGTGCAAAAGCTGCTGCCTCTGTGACCGCATTGAGGCACGTTCGCGTGTCTGCGAGTATATAGACGGCTCTTTCGCGTTCACTCCGAGGGAAACGGTCCGCTATTGCTTCTGTGCGCACAGACGCGATTCCCTTGTCTCTTGCGAACACAGGGAACTCTGTGCATCCAAATCTACAGGCTAAGGACGCGTCTGCATATGTTTTGGTGAACAATCGAGTGTGCGTGTTCTGACAGCTGCCTCTATGCAGACGTCTCCACAGAGCCACTTCTGAATGCCCAGCAGCCCAGGACTGAATGGATACACTAACAAGTGCACCGGTGTGAGCAACCACATATGCAGAAGGACGTCTTTCATCTCACAGAAGCGCGAACGTCTTGGCGTTCAAGCACATGGCAGAAACAAGGTGTGAACAGATGAGCTGCTGCTATTTTCTCCGTTCGGCATGCTTCGTTGTAGCTCTCTTGCCGGTCGCCGGCTTAGCGGCTTGCTTTGCGCGACTAGCTCTGGGGAGAGAAGGAGATAGCGCCGGAAACCTCGCCTTTTGCCTTCTTCGGCGCTGGAACCTGGTTGCTGCGCCTTCTCTTTGTCCATGTGCACACACACGATTCCTCAGCGAAAACCATGCAGAAACCTTTCCACGAGCACCCAGGGATGTGCACCCAGCACCACGTGCACGCACACGCAGCTAGAGAAAAGCACCTACCTTTTCACACACTGATGCCTAAGCAAACGCGTGGCCACACACACGCACACATCCGCAAGCGCGCCTACTCCCATCTATTGAGGGAAAGACGGACGAGCTCTTTGGTTGCTCTTCACAGGCTTGTCCCTGATCTATAGCTGAGGGCAAACACTTGTGTGCTTGTGGGAGAGCCTGTGTCTTTCCTGGAAGCGTTTGGGAGTTTTGCTCAGACGCGTGTTTCCTCAAGTTCAAGAATCAAGATCTAGGATACCTGCAGACAGGTGCCTGTTTGTGTGGAGACAGTCTGTTTGAAACTGTGTTCCTCAGCGCCCGCTCTTTCTCCCCGTCGCTCCACACGCCTGGGAGTCCCTTTCTTTCTCTCCACAAGCACGTGTGTTGACTTCGTCGCACATGTGCATCTGCACAAGCGTTGAGCTCAGCAGAGCGTGTCTCTTGACACTTGATGTGCGTTGGCTGTGTCTGCCTGCTCCAGTGAAGAGAGAAACGGGAAATCATCTTGGTAGAGGCAACAAAGCAAAAGCGAGGCAGGATCGACATCTGCTCAACAGAGACGGATTCCCTGCGCTGACACAGTTCACAGTTACACGAGAAGCAATCTGAGCGGTCCGTCGACCGGAGACGTGTTTCCCAAGAGGTCGTTTAGCGAGTGAACAGCAGTGTGCGCGACTTTCAGGAGTGTGCCTGGAAAGTGCCAGAATCACCAGGAGCATCTGTGCAAAAGCTGCTGCCTCTGTGACCGCATTGAGGCACGTTCGCGTGTCTGCGAGTATATAGACGGCTCTTTCGCGTTCACTCCGAGGGAAACGGTCCGCTATTGCTTCTGTGCGCACAGACGCGATTCCCTTGTCTCTTGCGAACACAGGGAACTCTGTGCATCCAAATCTACAGGCTAAGGACGCGTCTGCATATGTTTTGGTGAACAATCGAGTGTGCGTGTTCTGACAGCTGCCTCTATGCAGACGTCTCCACAGAGCCACTTCTGAATGCCCAGCAGCCCAGGACTGAATGGATACACTAACAAGTGCACCGGTGTGAGCAACCACATATGCAGAAGGACGTCTTTCATCTCACAGAAGCGCGAACGTCTTGGCGTTCAAGCACATGGCAGAAACAAGGTGTGAACAGATGAGCTGCTGCTATTTTCTCCGTTCGGCATGCTTCGTTGTAGCTCTCTTGCCGGTCGCCGGCTTAGCGGCTTGCTTTGCGCGACTAGCTCTGGGGAGAGAAGGAGATAGCGCCGGAAACCTCGCCTTTTGCCTTCTTCGGCGCTGGAACCTGGTTGCTGCGCCTTCTCTTTGTCCATGTGCACACACACGATTCCTCAGCGAAAACCATGCAGAAACCTTTCCACGAGCACCCAGGGATGTGCACCCAGCACCACGTGCACGCACACGCAGCTAGAGAAAAGCACCTACCTTTTCACACACTGATGCCTAAGCAAACGCGTGGCCACACACACGCACACATCCGCAAGCGCGCCTACTCCCATCTATTGAGGGAAAGACGGACGAGCTCTTTGGTTGCTCTTCACAGGCTTGTCCCTGATCTATAGCTGAGGGCAAACACTTGTGTGCTTGTGGGAGAGCCTGTGTCTTTCCTGGAAGCGTTTGGGAGTTTTGCTCAGACGCGTGTTTCCTCAAGTTCAAGAATCAAGATCTAGGATACCTGCAGACAGGTGCCTGTTTGTGTGGAGACAGTCTGTTTGAAACTGTGTTCCTCAGCGCCCGCTCTTTCTCCCCGTCGCTCCACACGCCTGGGAGTCCCTTTCTTTCTCTCCACAAGCACGTGTGTTGACTTCGTCGCACATGTGCATCTGCACAAGCGTTGAGCTCAGCAGAGCGTGTCTCTTGACACTTGATGTGCGTTGGCTGTGTCTGCCTGCTCCAGTGAAGAGAGAAACGGGAAATCATCTTGGTAGAGGCAACAAAGCAAAGGCGAGGCAGGATTGACATCTGCTCAACAGAGACGGATTCCCTGCGCTGACACAGTTCACAGTTACACGAGAAGCAATCTGAGCGGTCCGTCGACCGGAGACGTGTTTCCCAAGAGGTCGTTTAGCGAGTGAACAGCAGTGTGCGCGACTTTCAGGAGTGTGCCTGGAAAGTGCCAGAATCACCAGGAGCATCTGTGCAAAAGCTGCTGCCTCTGTGACCGCATTGAGGCACGTTCGCGTGTCTGCGAGTATATAGACGGCTCTTTCGCGTTCACTCCGAGGGAAACGGTCCGCTATTGCTTCTGTGCGCACAGACGCGATTCCCTTGTCTCTTGCGAACACAGGGAACTCTGTGCATCCAAATCTACAGGCTAAGGACGCGTCTGCATATGTTTTGGTGAACAATCGAGTGTGCGTGTTCTGACAGCTGCCTCTATGCAGACGTCTCCACAGAGCCACTTCTGAATGCCCCGCAGCCCAGGACTGAATGGATACACTAACAAGTGCACCGGTGTGAGCAACCACATATGCAGAAGGACGTCTTTCATCTCACAGAAGCGCGAACGTCTTGGCGTTCAAGCACATGGCAGAAACAAGGTGTGAACAGATGAGCTGCTGCTATTTTCTCCGTTCGGCATGCTTCGTTGTAGCTCTCTTGCCGGTCGCCGGCTTAGCGGCTTGCTTTGCGCGACTAGCTCTGGGGAGAGAAGGAGATAGCGCCGGAAACCTCGCCTTTTGCCTTCTTCGGCGCTGGAACCTGGTTGCTGCGCCTTCTCTTTGTCCATGTGCACACACACGATTCCTCAGCGAAAACCATGCAGAAACCTTTCCACGAGCACCCAGGGATGTGCACCCAGCACCACGTGCACGCACACGCAGCTAGAGAAAAGCACCTACCTTTTCACACACTGATGCCTAAGCAAACGCGTGGCCACACACACGCACACATCCGCAAGCGCGCCTACTCCCATCTACTGAGGGAAAGACGGACGAGCTCTTTGGTTGCTCTTCACAGGCTTGTCCCTGATCTATAGCTGAGGGCAAACACTTGTGTGCTTGTGGGAGAGCCTGTGTCTTTCCTGGAAGCGTTTGGGAGTTTTGCTCAGACGCGTGTTTCCTCAAGTTCAAGAATCAAGATCTAGGATACCTGCAGACAGGTGCCTGTTTGTGTGGAGACAGTCTGTTTGAAACTGTGTTCCTCAGCGCCCGCTCTTTCTCCCCGTCGCTCCACACGCCTGGGAGTCCCTTTCTTTCTCTCCACAAGCACGTGTGTTGACTTCGTCGCACATGTGCATCTGCACAAGCGTTGAGCTCAGCAGAGCGTGTCTCTTGACACTTGATGTGCGTTGGCTGTGTCTGCCTGCTCCAGTGAAGAGAGAAACGGGAAATCATCTTGGTAGAGGCAACAAAGCAAAAGCGAGGCAGGATTGACATCTGCTCAACAGAGACGGATTCCCTGCGCTGACACAATTCACAGTTACACGAGAAGCAATCTGAGCGGTCCGTCGACCGGAGACGTGTTTCCCAAGAGGTCGTTTAGCGAGTGAACAGCAGTGTGCGCGACTTTCAGGAGTGTGCCTGGAAAGTGCCAGAATCACCAGGAGCATCTGTGCAAAAGCTGCTGCCTCTGTGACCGCATTGAGGCACGTTCGCGTGTCTGCGAGTATATAGACGGCTCTTTCGCGTTCACTCCGAGGGAAACGGTCCGCTATTGCTTCTGTGCGCACAGACGCGATTCCCTTGTCTCTTGCGAACACAGGGAACTCTGTGCATCCAAATCTACAGGCTAAGGACGCGTCTGCATATGTTTTGGTGAACAATCGAGTGTGCGTGTTCTGACAGCTGCCTCTATGCAGACGTCTCCACAGAGCCACTTCTGAATGCCCCGCAGCCCAGGACTGAATGGATACACTAACAAGTGCACCGGTGTGAGCAACCACATATGCAGAAGGACGTCTTTCATCTCACAGAAGCGCGAACGTCTTGGCGTTCAAGCACATGGCAGAAACAAGGTGTGAACAGATGAGCTGCTGCTATTTTCTCCGTTCGGCATGCTTCGTTGTAGCTCTCTTGCCGGTCGCCGGCTTAGCGGCTTGCTTTGCGCGACTAGCTCTGGGGAGAGAAGGAGATAGCGCCGGAAACCTCGCCTTTTGCCTTCTTCGGCGCTGGAACCTGGTTGCTGCGCCTTCTCTTTGTCCATGTGCACACACACGATTCCTCAGCGAAAACCATGCAGAAACCTTTCCACGAGCACCCAGGGATGTGCACCCAGCACCACGTGCACGCACACGCAGCTAGAGAAAAGCACCTACCTTTTCACACACTGATGCCTAAGCAAACGCGTGGCCACACACACGCACACATCCGCAAGCGCGCCTACTCCCATCTATTGAGGGAAAGACGGACGAGCTCTTTGGTTGCTCTTCACAGGCTTGTCCCTGATCTATAGCTGAGGGCAAACACTTGTGTGCTTGTGGGAGAGCCTGTGTCTTTCCTGGAAGCGTTTGGGAGTTTTGCTCAGACGCGTGTTTCCTCAAGTTCAAGAATCAAGATCTAGGATACCTGCAGACAGGTGCCTGTTTGTGTGGAGACAGTCTGTTTGAAACTGTGTTCCTCAGCGCCCGCTCTTTCTCCCCGTCGCTCCACACGCCTGGGAGTCCCTTTCTTTCTCTCCACAAGCACGTGTGTTGACTTCGTCGCACATGTGCATCTGCACAAGCGTTGAGCTCAGCAGAGCGTGTCTCTTGACACTTGATGTGCGTTGGCTGTGTCTGCCTGCTCCAGTGAAGAGAGAAACGGGAAATCATCTTGGTAGAGGCAAGAAAGCAAAGGCGAGGCAGGATTGACATCTGCTCAACAGAGACGGATTCCCTGCGCTGACACAGTTCACAGTTACACGAGAAGCAATCTGAGCGGTCCGTCGACCGGAGACGTGTTTCCCAAGAGGTCGTTTAGCGAGTGAACAGCAGTGTGCGCGACTTTCAGGAGTGTGCCTGGAAAGTGCCAGAATCACCAGGAGCATCTGTGCAAAAGCTGCTGCCTCTGTGACCGCATTGAGGCACGTTCGCGTGTCTGCGAGTATATAGACGGCTCTTTCGCGTTCACTCCGAGGGAAACGGTCCGCTATTGCTTCTGTGCGCACAGACGCGATTCCCTTGTCTCTTGCGAACACAGGGAACTCTGTGCATCCAAATCTACAGGCTAAGGACGCGTCTGCATATGTTTTGGTGAACAATCGAGTGTGCGTGTTCTGACAGCTGCCTCTATGCAGACGTCTCCACAGAGCCACTTCTGAATGCCCCGCAGCCCAGGACTGAATGGATACACTAACAAGTGCACCGGTGTGAGCAACCACATATGCAGAAGGACGTCTTTCATCTCACAGAAGCGCGAACGTCTTGGCGTTCAAGCACATGGCAGAAACAAGGTGTGAACAGATGAGCTGCTGCTATTTTCTCCGTTCGGCATGCTTCGTTGTAGCTCTCTTGCCGGTCGCCGGCTTAGCGGCTTGCTTTGCGCGACTAGCTCTGGGGAGAGAAGGAGATAGCGCCGGAAACCTCGCCTTTTGCCTTCTTCGGCGCTGGAACCTGGTTGCTGCGCCTTCTCTTTGTCCATGTGCACACACACGATTCCTCAGCGAAAACCATGCAGAAACCTTTCCACGAGCACCCAGGGATGTGCACCCAGCACCACGTGCACGCACACGCAGCTAGAGAAAAGCACCTACCTTTTCACACTCTGATGCCTAAGCAAACGCGTGGCCACACACACGCACACATCCGCAAGCGCGCCTACTCCCATCTATTGAGGGAAAGACGGACGAGCTCTTTGGTTGCTCTTCACAGGCTTGTCCCTGATCTATAGCTGAGGGCAAACACTTGTGTGCTTGTGGGAGAGCCTGTGTCTTTCCTGGAAGCGTTTGGGAGTTTTGCTCAGACGCGTGTTTCCTCAAGTTCAAGAATCAAGATCTAGGATACCTGCAGACAGGTGCCTGTTTGTGTGGAGACAGTCTGTTTGAAACTGTGTTCCTCAGCGCCCGCTCTTTCTCCCCGTCGCTCCACACGCCTGGGAGTCCCTTTCTTTCTCTCCACAAGCACGTGTGTTGACTTCGTCGCACATGTGCATCTGCACAAGCGTTGAGCTCAGCAGAGCGTGTCTCTTGACACTTGATGTGCGTTGGCTGTGTCTGCCTGCTCCAGTGAAGACAGAAACGGGAAATCATCTTGGTAGAGGCAACAAAGCAAAAGCGAGGCAGGATCGACATCTGCTCAACAGAGACGGATTCCCTGCGCTGACACAGTTCACAGTTACACGAGAAGCAATCTGAGCGGTCCGTCGACCGGAGACGTGTTTCCCAAGAGGTCGTTTAGCGAGTGAACAGCAGTGTGCGCGACTTTCAGGAGTGTGCCTGGAAAGTGCCAGAATCACCAGGAGCATCTGTGCAAAAGCTGCTGCCTCTGTGACCGCATTGAGGCACGTTCGCGTGTCTGCGAGTATATAGACGGCTCTTTCGCGTTCACTCCGAGGGAAACGGTCCGCTATTGCTTCTGTGCGCACAGACGCGATTCCCTTGTCTCTTGCGAACACAGGGAACTCTGTGCATCCAAATCTACAGGCTAAGGACGCGTCTGCATATGTTTTGGTGAACAATCGAGTGTGCGTGTTCTGACAGCTGCCTCTATGCAGACGTCTCCACAGAGCCACTTCTGAATGCCCCGCAGCCCAGGACTGAATGGATACACTAACAAGTGCACCGGTGTGAGCAACCACATATGCAGAAGGACGTCTTTCATCTCACAGAAGCGCGAACGTCTTGGCGTTCAAGCACATGGCAGAAACAAGGTGTGAACAGATGAGCTGCTGCTATTTTCTCCGTTCGGCATGCTTCGTTGTAGCTCTCTTGCCGGTCGCCGGCTTAGCGGCTTGCTTTGCGCGACTAGCTCTGGGGAGAGAAGGAGATAGCGCCGGAAACCTCGCCTTTTGCCTTCTTCGGCGCTGGAACCTGGTTGCTGCGCCTTCTCTTTGTCCATGTGCACACACACGATTCCTCAGCGAAAACCATGCAGAAACCTTTCCACGAGCACCCAGGGATGTGCACCCAGCACCACGTGCACGCACACGCAGCTAGAGAAAAGCACCTACCTTTTCACACACTGATGCCTAAGCAAACGCGTGGCCACACACACGCACACATCCGCAAGCGCGCCTACTCCCATCTATTGAGGGAAAGACGGACGAGCTCTTTGGTTGCTCTTCACAGGCTTGTCCCTGATCTATAGCTGAGGGCAAACACTTGTGTGCTTGTGGGAGAGCCTGTGTCTTTCCTGGAAGCGTTTGGGAGTTTTGCTCAGACGCGTGTTTCCTCAAGTTCAAGAATCAAGATCTAGGATACCTGCAGACAGGTGCCTGTTTGTGTGGAGACAGTCTGTTTGAAACTGTGTTCCTCAGCGCCCGCTCTTTCTCCCCGTCGCTCCACACGCCTGGGAGTCCCTTTCTTTCTCTCCACAAGCACGTGTGTTGACTTCGTCGCACATGTGCATCTGCACAAGCGTTGAGCTCAGCAGAGCGTGTCTCTTGACACTTGATGTGCGTTGGCTGTGTCTGCCTGCTCCAGTGAAGAGAGAAACGGGAAATCATCTTGGTAGAGGCAACAAAGCAAAAGCGAGGCAGGATTGACATCTGCTCAACAGAGACGGATTCCCTGCGCTGACACAGTTCACAGTTACACGAGAAGCAATCTGAGCGGTCCGTCGACCGGAGACGTGTTTCCCAAGAGGTCGTTTAGCGAGTGAACAGCAGTGTGCGCGACTTTCAGGAGTGTGCCTGGAAAGTGCCAGAATCACCAGGAGCATCTGTGCAAAAGCTGCTGCCTCTGTGACCGCATTGAGGCACGTTCGCGTGTCTGCGAGTATATAGACGGCTCTTTCGCGTTCACTCCGAGGGAAACGGTCCGCTATTGCTTCTGTGCGCACAGACGCGATTCCCTTGTCTCTTGCGAACACAGGGAACTCTGTGCATCCAAATCTACAGGCTAAGGACGCGTCTGCATATGTTTTGGTGAACAATCGAGTGTGCGTGTTCTGACAGCTGCCTCTATGCAGACGTCTCCACAGAGCCACTTCTGAATGCCCCGCAGCCCAGGACTGAATGGATACACTAACAAGTGCACCGGTGTGAGCAACCACATATGCAGAAGGACGTCTTTCATCTCACAGAAGCGCGAACGTCTTGGCGTTCAAGCACATGGCAGAAACAAGGTGTGAACAGATGAGCTGCTGCTATTTTCTCCGTTCGGCATGCTTCGTTGTAGCTCTCTTGCCGGTCGCCGGCTTAGCGGCTTGCTTTGCGCGACTAGCTCTGGGGAGAGAAGGAGATAGCGCCGGAAACCTCGCCTTTTGCCTTCTTCGGCGCTGGAACCTGGTTGCTGCGCCTTCTCTTTGTCCATGTGCACACACACGATTCCTCAGCGAAAACCATGCAGAAACCTTTCCACGAGCACCCAGGGATGTGCACCCAGCACCACGTGCACGCACACGCAGCTAGAGAAAAGCACCTACCTTTTCACACACTGATGCCTAAGCAAACGCGTGGCCACACACACGCACACATCCGCAAGCGCGCCTACTCCCATCTATTGAGGGAAAGACGGACGAGCTCTTTGGTTGCTCTTCACAGGCTTGTCCCTGATCTATAGCTGAGGGCAAACACTTGTGTGCTTGTGGGAGAGCCTGTGTCTTTCCTGGAAGCGTTTGGGAGTTTTGCTCAGACGCGTGTTTCCTCAAGTTCAAGAATCAAGATCTAGGATACCTGCAGACAGGTGCCTGTTTGTGTGGAGACAGTCTGTTTGAAACTGTGTTCCTCAGCGCCCGCTCTTTCTCCCCGTCGCTCCACACGCCTGGGAGTCCCTTTCTTTCTCTCCACAAGCACGTGTGTTGACTTCGTCGCACATGTGCATCTGCACAAGCGTTGAGCTCAGCAGAGCGTGTCTCTTGACACTTGATGTGCGTTGGCTGTGTCTGCCTGCTCCAGTGAAGAGAGAAACGGGAAATCATCTTGGTAGAGGCAACAAAGCAAAAGCGAGGCAGGATTGACATCTGCTCAACAGAGACGGATTCCCTGCGCTGACACAGTTCACAGTTACACGAGAAGCAATCTGAGCGGTCCGTCGACCGGAGACGTGTTTCCCAAGAGGTCGTTTAGCGAGTGAACAGCAGTGTGCGCGACTTTCAGGAGTGTGCCTGGAAAGTGCCAGAATCACCAGGAGCATCTGTGCAAAAGCTGCTGCCTCTGTGACCGCATTGAGGCACGTTCGCGTGTCTGCGAGTATATAGACGGCTCTTTCGCGTTCACTCCGAGGGAAACGGTCCGCTATTGCTTCTGTGCGCACAGACGCGATTCCCTTGTCTCTTGCGAACACAGGGAACTCTGTGCATCCAAATCTACAGGCTAAGGACGCGTCTGCATATGTTTTGGTGAACAATCGAGTGTGCGTGTTCTGACAGCTGCCTCTATGCAGACGTCTCCACAGAGCCACTTCTGAATGCCCCGCAGCCCAGGACTGAATGGATACACTAACAAGTGCACCGGTGTGAGCAACCACATATGCAGAAGGACGTCTTTCATCTCACAGAAGCGCGAACGTCTTGGCGTTCAAGCACATGGCAGAAACAAGGTGTGAACAGATGAGCTGCTGCTATTTTCTCCGTTCGGCATGCTTCGTTGTAGCTCTCTTGCCGGTCGCCGGCTTAGCGGCTTGCTTTGCGCGACTAGCTCTGGGGAGAGAAGGAGATAGCGCCGGAAACCTCGCCTTTTGCCTTCTTCGGCGCTGGAACCTGGTTGCTGCGCCTTCTCTTTGTCCATGTGCACACACACGATTCCTCAGCGAAAACCATGCAGAAACCTTTCCACGAGCACCCAGGGATGTGCACCCAGCACCACGTGCACGCACACGCAGCTAGAGAAAAGCACCTACCTTTTCACACACTGATGCCTAAGCAAACGCGTGGCCACACACACGCACACATCCGCAAGCGCGCCTACTCCCATCTATTGAGGGAAAGACGGACGAGCTCTTTGGTTGCTCTTCACAGGCTTGTCCCTGATCTATAGCTGAGGGCAAACACTTGTGTGCTTGTGGGAGAGCCTGTGTCTTTCCTGGAAGCGTTTGGGAGTTTTGCTCAGACGCGTGTTTCCTCAAGTTCAAGAATCAAGATCTAGGATACCTGCAGACAGGTGCCTGTTTGTGTGGAGACAGTCTGTTTGAAACTGTGTTCCTCAGCGCCCGCTCTTTCTCCCCGTCGCTCCACACGCCTGGGAGTCCCTTTCTTTCTCTCCACAAGCACGTGTGTTGACTTCGTCGCACATGTGCATCTGCACAAGCGTTGAGCTCAGCAGAGCGTGTCTCTTGACACTTGATGTGCGTTGGCTGTGTCTGCCTGCTCCAGTGAAGAGAGAAACGGGAAATCATCTTGGTAGAGGCAACAAAGCAAAAGCGAGGCAGGATTGACATCTGCTCAACAGAGACGGATTCCCTGCGCTGACACAGTTCACAGTTACACGAGAAGCAATCTGAGCGGTCCGTCGACCGGAGACGTGTTTCCCAAGAGGTCGTTTAGCGAGTGAACAGCAGTGTGCGCGACTTTCAGGAGTGTGCCTGGAAAGTGCCAGAATCACCAGGAGCATCTGTGCAAAAGCTGCTGCCTCTGTGACCGCATTGAGGCACGTTCGCGTGTCTGCGAGTATATAGACGGCTCTTTCGCGTTCACTCCGAGGGAAACGGTCCGCTATTGCTTCTGTGCGCACAGACGCGATTCCCTTGTCTCTTGCGAACACAGGGAACTCTGTGCATCCAAATCTACAGGCTAAGGACGCGTCTGCATATGTTTTGGTGAACAATCGAGTGTGCGTGTTCTGACAGCTGCCTCTATGCAGACGTCTCCACAGAGCCACTTCTGAATGCCCCGCAGCCCAGGACTGAATGGATACACTAACAAGTGCACCGGTGTGAGCAACCACATATGCAGAAGGACGTCTTTCATCTCACAGAAGCGCGAACGTCTTGGCGTTCAAGCACATGGCAGAAACAAGGTGTGAACAGATGAGCTGCTGCTATTTTCTCCGTTCGGCATGCTTCGTTGTAGCTCTCTTGCCGGTCGCCGGCTTAGCGGCTTGCTTTGCGCGACTAGCTCTGGGGAGAGAAGGAGATAGCGCCGGAAACCTCGCCTTTTGCCTTCTTCGGCGCTGGAACCTGGTTGCTGCGCCTTCTCTTTGTCCATGTGCACACACACGATTCCTCAGCGAAAACCATGCAGAAACCTTTCCACGAGCACCCAGGGATGTGCACCCAGCACCACGTGCACGCACACGCAGCTAGAGAAAAGCACCTACCTTTTCACACACTGATGCCTAAGCAAACGCGTGGCCACACACACGCACACATCCGCAAGCGCGCCTACTCCCATCTATTGAGGGAAAGACGGACGAGCTCTTTGGTTGCTCTTCACAGGCTTGTCCCTGATCTATAGCTGAGGGCAAACACTTGTGTGCTTGTGGGAGAGCCTGTGTCTTTCCTGGAAGCGTTTGGGAGTTTTGCTCAGACGCGTGTTTCCTCAAGTTCAAGAATCAAGATCTAGGATACCTGCAGACAGGTGCCTGTTTGTGTGGAGACAGTCTGTTTGAAACTGTGTTCCTCAGCGCCCGCTCTTTCTCCCCGTCGCTCCACACGCCTGGGAGTCCCTTTCTTTCTCTCCACAAGCACGTGTGTTGACTTCGTCGCACATGTGCATCTGCACAAGCGTTGAGCTCAGCAGAGCGTGTCTCTTGACACTTGATGTGCGTTGGCTGTGTCTGCCTGCTCCAGTGAAGAGAGAAACGGGAAATCATCTTGGTAGAGGCAACAAAGCAAAAGCGAGGCAGGATTGACATCTGCTCAACAGAGACGGATTCCCTGCGCTGACACAGTTCACAGTTACACGAGAAGCAATCTGAGCGGTCCGTCGACCGGAGACGTGTTTCCCAAGAGGTCGTTTAGCGAGTGAACAGCAGTGTGCGCGACTTTCAGGAGTGTGCCTGGAAAGTGCCAGAATCACCAGGAGCATCTGTGCAAAAGCTGCTGCCTCTGTGACCGCATTGAGGCACGTTCGCGTGTCTGCGAGTATATAGACGGCTCTTTCGCGTTCACTCCGAGGGAAACGGTCCGCTATTGCTTCTGTGCGCACAGACGCGATTCCCTTGTCTCTTGCGAACACAGGGAACTCTGTGCATCCAAATCTACAGGCTAAGGACGCGTCTGCATATGTTTTGGTGAACAATCGAGTGTGCGTGTTCTGACAGCTGCCTCTATGCAGACGTCTCCACAGAGCCACTTCTGAATGCCCCGCAGCCCAGGACTGAATGGATACACTAACAAGTGCACCGGTGTGAGCAACCACATATGCAGAAGGACGTCTTTCATCTCACAGAAGCGCGAACGTCTTGGCGTTCAAGCACATGGCAGAAACAAGGTGTGAACAGATGAGCTGCTGCTATTTTCTCCGTTCGGCATGCTTCGTTGTAGCTCTCTTGCCGGTCGCCGGCTTAGCGGCTTGCTTTGCGCGACTAGCTCTGGGGAGAGGAGGAGATAGCGCCGGAAACCTCGCCTTTTGCCTTCTTCGGCGCTGGAACCTGGTTGCTGCGCCTTCTCTTTGTCCATGTGCACACACACGATTCCTCAGCGAAAACCATGCAGAAACCTTTCCACGAGCACCCAGGGATGTGCACCCAGCACCACGTGCACGCACACGCAGCTAGAGAAAAGCACCTACCTTTTCACACACTGATGCCTAAGCAAACGCGTGGCCACACACACGCACACATCCGCAAGCGCGCCTACTCCCATCTATTGAGGGAAAGACGGACGAGCTCTTTGGTTGCTCTTCACAGGCTTGTCCCTGATCTATAGCTGAGGGCAAACACTTGTGTGCTTGTGGGAGAGCCTGTGTCTTTCCTGGAAGCGTTTGGGAGTTTTGCTCAGACGCGTGTTTCCTCAAGTTCAAGAATCAAGATCTAGGATACCTGCAGACAGGTGCCTGTTTGTGTGGAGACAGTCTGTTTGAAACTGTGTTCCTCAGCGCCCGCTCTTTCTCCCCGTCGCTCCACACGCCTGGGAGTCCCTTTCTTTCTCTCCACAAGCACGTGTGTTGACTTCGTCGCACATGTGCATCTGCACAAGCGTTGAGCTCAGCAGAGCGTGTCTCTTGACACTTGATGTGCGTTGGCTGTGTCTGCCTGCTCCAGTGAAGAGAGAAACGGGAAATCATCTTGGTAGAGGCAAGAAAGCAAAGGCGAGGCAGGATTGACATCTGCTCAACAGAGACGGATTCCCTGCGCTGACACAGTTCACAGTTACACGAGAAGCAATCTGAGCGGTCCGTCGACCGGAGACGTGTTTCCCAAGAGGTCGTTTAGCGAGTGAACAGCAGTGTGCGCGACTTTCAGGAGTGTGCCTGGAAAGTGCCAGAATCACCAGGAGCATCTGTGCAAAAGCTGCTGCCTCTGTGACCGCATTGAGGCACGTTCGCGTGTCTGCGAGTATATAGACGGCTCTTTCGCGTTCACTCCGAGGGAAACGGTCCGCTATTGCTTCTGTGCGCACAGACGCGATTCCCTTGTCTCTTGCGAACACAGGGAACTCTGTGCATCCAAATCTACAGGCTAAGGACGCGTCTGCATATGTTTTGGTGAACAATCGAGTGTGCGTGTTCTGACAGCTGCCTCTATGCAGACGTCTCCACAGAGCCACTTCTGAATGCCCCGCAGCCCAGGACTGAATGGATACACTAACAAGTGCACCGGTGTGAGCAACCACATATGCAGAAGGACGTCTTTCATCTCACAGAAGCGCGAACGTCTTGGCGTTCAAGCACATGGCAGAAACAAGGTGTGAACAGATGAGCTGCTGCTATTTTCTCCGTTCGGCATGCTTCGTTGTAGCTCTCTTGCCGGTCGCCGGCTTAGCGGCTTGCTTTGCGCGACTAGCTCTGGGGAGAGGAGGAGATAGCGCCGGAAACCTCGCCTTTTGCCTTCTTCGGCGCTGGAACCTGGTTGCTGCGCCTTCTCTTTGTCCATGTGCACACACACGATTCCTCAGCGAAAACCATGCAGAAACCTTTCCACGAGCACCCAGGGATGTGCACCCAGCACCACGTGCACGCACACGCAGCTAGAGAAAAGCACCTACCTTTTCACACACTGATGCCTAAGCAAACGCGTGGCCACACACACGCACACATCCGCAAGCGCGCCTACTCCCATCTATTGAGGGAAAGACGGACGAGCTCTTTGGTTGCTCTTCACAGGCTTGTCCCTGATCTATAGCTGAGGGCAAACACTTGTGTGCTTGTGGGAGAGCCTGTGTCTTTCCTGGAAGCGTTTGGGAGTTTTGCTCAGACGCGTGTTTCCTCAAGTTCAAGAATCAAGATCTAGGATACCTGCAGACAGGTGCCTGTTTGTGTGGAGACAGTCTGTTTGAAACTGTGTTCCTCAGCGCCCGCTCTTTCTCCCCGTCGCTCCACACGCCTGGGAGTCCCTTTCTTTCTCTCCACAAGCACGTGTGTTGACTTCGTCGCACATGTGCATCTGCACAAGCGTTGAGCTCAGCAGAGCGTGTCTCTTGACACTTGATGTGCGTTGGCTGTGTCTGCCTGCTCCAGTGAAGAGAGAAACGGGAAATCATCTTGGTAGAGGCAACAAAGCAAAAGCGAGGCAGGATTGACATCTGCTCAACAGAGACGGATTCCCTGCGCTGACACAGTTCACAGTTACACGAGAAGCAATCTGAGCGGTCCGTCGACCGGAGACGTGTTTCCCAAGAGGTCGTTTAGCGAGTGAACAGCAGTGTGCGCGACTTTCAGGAGTGTGCCTGGAAAGTGCCAGAATCACCAGGAGCATCTGTGCAAAAGCTGCTGCCTCTGTGACCGCATTGAGGCACGTTCGCGTGTCTGCGAGTATATAGACGGCTCTTTCGCGTTCACTCCGAGGGAAACGGTCCGCTATTGCTTCTGTGCGCACAGACGCGATTCCCTTGTCTCTTGCGAACACAGGGAACTCTGTGCATCCAAATCTACAGGCTAAGGACGCGTCTGCATATGTTTTGGTGAACAATCGAGTGTGCGTGTTCTGACAGCTGCCTCTATGCAGACGTCTCCACAGAGCCACTTCTGAATGCCCCGCAGCCCAGGACTGAATGGATACACTAACAAGTGCACCGGTGTGAGCAACCACATATGCAGAAGGACGTCTTTCATCTCACAGAAGCGCGAACGTCTTGGCGTTCAAGCACATGGCAGAAACAAGGTGTGAACAGATGAGCTGCTGCTATTTTCTCCGTTCGGCATGCTTCGTTGTAGCTCTCTTGCCGGTCGCCGGCTTAGCGGCTTGCTTTGCGCGACTAGCTCTGGGGAGAGAAGGAGATAGCGCCGGAAACCTCGCCTTTTGCCTTCTTCGGCGCTGGAACCTGGTTGCTGCGCCTTCTCTTTGTCCATGTGCACACACACGATTCCTCAGCGAAAACCATGCAGAAACCTTTCCACGAGCACCCAGGGATGTGCACCCAGCACCACGTGCACGCACACGCAGCTAGAGAAAAGCACCTACCTTTTCACACACTGATGCCTAAGCAAACGCGTGGCCACACACACGCACACATCCGCAAGCGCGCCTACTCCCATCTATTGAGGGAAAGACGGACGAGCTCTTTGGTTGCTCTTCACAGGCTTGTCCCTGATCTATAGCTGAGGGCAAACACTTGTGTGCTTGTGGGAGAGCCTGTGTCTTTCCTGGAAGCGTTTGGGAGTTTTGCTCAGACGCGTGTTTCCTCAAGTTCAAGAATCAAGATCTAGGATACCTGCAGACAGGTGCCTGTTTGTGTGGAGACAGTCTGTTTGAAACTGTGTTCCTCAGCGCCCGCTCTTTCTCCCCGTCGCTCCACACGCCTGGGAGTCCCTTTCTTTCTCTCCACAAGCACGTGTGTTGACTTCGTCGCACATGTGCATCTGCACAAGCGTTGAGCTCAGCAGAGCGTGTCTCTTGACACTTGATGTGCGTTGGCTGTGTCTGCCTGCTCCAGTGAAGAGAGAAACGGGAAATCATCTTGGTAGAGGCAACAAAGCAAAGGCGAGGCAGGATTGACATCTGCTCAACAGAGACGGATTCCCTGCGCTGACACAGTTCACAGTTACACGAGAAGCAATCTGAGCGGTCCGTCGACCGGAGACGTGTTTCCCAAGAGGTCGTTTAGCGAGTGAACAGCAGTGTGCGCGACTTTCAGGAGTGTGCCTGGAAAGTGCCAGAATCACCAGGAGCATCTGTGCAAAAGCTGCTGCCTCTGTGACCGCATTGAGGCACGTTCGCGTGTCTGCGAGTATATAGACGGCTCTTTCGCGTTCACTCCGAGGGAAACGGTCCGCTATTGCTTCTGTGCGCACAGACGCGATTCCCTTGTCTCTTGCGAACACAGGGAACTCTGTGCATCCAAATCTACAGGCTAAGGACGCGTCTGCATATGTTTTGGTGAACAATCGAGTGTGCGTGTTCTGACAGCTGCCTCTATGCAGACGTCTCCACAGAGCCACTTCTGAATGCCCCGCAGCCCAGGACTGAATGGATACACTAACAAGTGCACCGGTGTGAGCAACCACATATGCAGAAGGACGTCTTTCATCTCACAGAAGCGCGAACGTCTTGGCGTTCAAGCACATGGCAGAAACAAGGTGTGAACAGATGAGCTGCTGCTATTTTCTCCGTTCGGCATGCTTCGTTGTAGCTCTCTTGCCGGTCGCCGGCTTAGCGGCTTGCTTTGCGCGACTAGCTCTGGGGAGAGAAGGAGATAGCGCCGGAAACCTCGCCTTTTGCCTTCTTCGGCGCTGGAACCTGGTTGCTGCGCCTTCTCTTTGTCCATGTGCACACACACGATTCCTCAGCGAAAACCATGCAGAAACCTTTCCACGAGCACCCAGGGATGTGCACCCAGCACCACGTGCACGCACACGCAGCTAGAGAAAAGCACCTACCTTTTCACACACTGATGCCTAAGCAAACGCGTGGCCACACACACGCACACATCCGCAAGCGCGCCTACTCCCATCTACTGAGGGAAAGACGGACGAGCTCTTTGGTTGCTCTTCACAGGCTTGTCCCTGATCTATAGCTGAGGGCAAACACTTGTGTGCTTGTGGGAGAGCCTGTGTCTTTCCTGGAAGCGTTTGGGAGTTTTGCTCAGACGCGTGTTTCCTCAAGTTCAAGAATCAAGATCTAGGATACCTGCAGACAGGTGCCTGTTTGTGTGGAGACAGTCTGTTTGAAACTGTGTTCCTCAGCGCCCGCTCTTTCTCCCCGTCGCTCCACACGCCTGGGAGTCCCTTTCTTTCTCTCCACAAGCACGTGTGTTGACTTCGTCGCACATGTGCATCTGCACAAGCGTTGAGCTCAGCAGAGCGTGTCTCTTGACACTTGATGTGCGTTGGCTGTGTCTGCCTGCTCCAGTGAAGAGAGAAACGGGAAATCATCTTGGTAGAGGCAACAAAGCAAAAGCGAGGCAGGATTGACATCTGCTCAACAGAGACGGATTCCCTGCGCTGACACAGTTCACAGTTACACGAGAAGCAATCTGAGCGGTCCGTCGACCGGAGACGTGTTTCCCAAGAGGTCGTTTAGCGAGTGAACAGCAGTGTGCGCGACTTTCAGGAGTGTGCCTGGAAAGTGCCAGAATCACCAGGAGCATCTGTGCAAAAGCTGCTGCCTCTGTGACCGCATTGAGGCACGTTCGCGTGTCTGCGAGTATATAGACGGCTCTTTCGCGTTCACTCCGAGGGAAACGGTCCGCTATTGCTTCTGTGCGCACAGACGCGATTCCCTTGTCTCTTGCGAACACAGGGAACTCTGTGCATCCAAATCTACAGGCTAAGGACGCGTCTGCATATGTTTTGGTGAACAATCGAGTGTGCGTGTTCTGACAGCTGCCTCTATGCAGACGTCTCCACAGAGCCACTTCTGAATGCCCCGCAGCCCAGGACTGAATGGATACACTAACAAGTGCACCGGTGTGAGCAACCACATATGCAGAAGGACGTCTTTCATCTCACAGAAGCGCGAACGTCTTGGCGTTCAAGCACATGGCAGAAACAAGGTGTGAACAGATGAGCTGCTGCTATTTTCTCCGTTCGGCATGCTTCGTTGTAGCTCTCTTGCCGGTCGCCGGCTTAGCGGCTTGCTTTGCGCGACTAGCTCTGGGGAGAGAAGGAGATAGCGCCGGAAACCTCGCCTTTTGCCTTCTTCGGCGCTGGAACCTGGTTGCTGCGCCTTCTCTTTGTCCATGTGCACACACACGATTCCTCAGCGAAAACCATGCAGAAACCTTTCCACGAGCACCCAGGGATGTGCACCCAGCACCACGTGCACGCACACGCAGCTAGAGAAAAGCACCTACCTTTTCACACACTGATGCCTAAGCAAACGCGTGGCCACACACACGCACACATCCGCAAGCGCGCCTACTCCCATCTATTGAGGGAAAGACGGACGAGCTCTTTGGTTGCTCTTCACAGGCTTGTCCCTGATCTATAGCTGAGGGCAAACACTTGTGTGCTTGTGGGAGAGCCTGTGTCTTTCCTGGAAGCGTTTGGGAGTTTTGCTCAGACGCGTGTTTCCTCAAGTTCAAGAATCAAGATCTAGGATACCTGCAGACAGGTGCCTGTTTGTGTGGAGACAGTCTGTTTGAAACTGTGTTCCTCAGCGCCCGCTCTTTCTCCCCGTCGCTCCACACGCCTGGGAGTCCCTTTCTTTCTCTCCACAAGCACGTGTGTTGACTTCGTCGCACATGTGCATCTGCACAAGCGTTGAGCTCAGCAGAGCGTGTCTCTTGACACTTGATGTGCGTTGGCTGTGTCTGCCTGCTCCAGTGAAGAGAGAAACGGGAAATCATCTTGGTAGAGGCAACAAAGCAAAAGCGAGGCAGGATTGACATCTGCTCAACAGAGACGGATTCCCTGCGCTGACACAGTTCACAGTTACACGAGAAGCAATCTGAGCGGTCCGTCGACCGGAGACGTGTTTCCCAAGAGGTCGTTTAGCGAGTGAACAGCAGTGTGCGCGACTTTCAGGAGTGTGCCTGGAAAGTGCCAGAATCACCAGGAGCATCTGTGCAAAAGCTGCTGCCTCTGTGACCGCATTGAGGCACGTTCGCGTGTCTGCGAGTATATAGACGGCTCTTTCGCGTTCACTCCGAGGGAAACGGTCCGCTATTGCTTCTGTGCGCACAGACGCGATTCCCTTGTCTCTTGCGAACACAGGGAACTCTGTGCATCCAAATCTACAGGCTAAGGACGCGTCTGCATATGTTTTGGTGAACAATCGAGTGTGCGTGTTCTGACAGCTGCCTCTATGCAGACGTCTCCACAGAGCCACTTCTGAATGCCCCGCAGCCCAGGACTGAATGGATACACTAACAAGTGCACCGGTGTGAGCAACCACATATGCAGAAGGACGTCTTTCATCTCACAGAAGCGCGAACGTCTTGGCGTTCAAGCACATGGCAGAAACAAGGTGTGAACAGATGAGCTGCTGCTATTTTCTCCGTTCGGCATGCTTCGTTGTAGCTCTCTTGCCGGTCGCCGGCTTAGCGGCTTGCTTTGCGCGACTAGCTCTGGGGAGAGAAGGAGATAGCGCCGGAAACCTCGCCTTTTGCCTTCTTCGGCGCTGGAACCTGGTTGCTGCGCCTTCTCTTTGTCCATGTGCACACACACGATTCCTCAGCGAAAACCATGCAGAAACCTTTCCACGAGCACCCAGGGATGTGCACCCAGCACCACGTGCACGCACACGCAGCTAGAGAAAAGCACCTACCTTTTCACACTCTGATGCCTAAGCAAACGCGTGGCCACACACACGCACACATCCGCAAGCGCGCCTACTCCCATCTATTGAGGGAAAGACGGACGAGCTCTTTGATTGCTCTTCACAGGCTTGTCCCTGATCTATAGCTGAGGGCAAACACTTGTGTGCTTGTGGGAGAGCCTGTGTCTTTCCTGGAAGCGTTTGGGAGTTTTGCTCAGACGCGTGTTTCCTCAAGTTCAAGAATCAAGATCTAGGATACCTGCAGACAGGTGCCTGTTTGTGTGGAGACAGTCTGTTTGAAACTGTGTTCCTCAGCGCCCGCTCTTTCTCCCCGTCGCTCCACACGCCTGGGAGTCCCTTTCTTTCTCTCCACAAGCACGTGTGTTGACTTCGTCGCACATGTGCATCTGCACAAGCGTTGAGCTCAGTAGAGCGTGTCTCTTGACACTTGATGTGCGTTGGCTGTGTCTGCCTGCTCCAGTGAAGAGAGAAACGGGAAATCATCTTGGTAGAGGCAACAAAGCAAAGGCGAGGCAGGATTGACATCTGCTGAACAGAGACGGATTCCCTGCGCTGACACAGTTCACAGTTACACGAGAAGCAATCTGAGCGGTCCGTCGACCGGAGACGTGTTTCCCAAGAGGTCGTTTAGCGAGTGAACAGCAGTGTGCGCGACTTTCAGGAGTGTGCCTGGAAAGTGCCAGAATCACCAGGAGCATCTGTGCAAAAGCTGCTGCCTCTGTGACCGCATTGAGGCACGTTCGCGTGTCTGCGAGTATATAGACGGCTCTTTCGCGTTCACTCCGAGGGAAACGGTCCGCTATTGCTTCTGTGCGCACAGACGCGATTCCCTTGTCTCTTGCGAACACAGGGAACTCTGTGCATCCAAATCTACAGGCTAAGGACGCGTCTGCATATGTTTTGGTGAACAATCGAGTGTGCGTGTTCTGACAGCTGCCTCTATGCAGACGTCTCCACAGAGCCACTTCTGAATGCCCCGCAGCCCAGGACTGAATGGATACACTAACAAGTGCACCGGTGTGAGCAACCACATATGCAGAAGGACGTCTTTCATCTCACAGAAGCGCGAACGTCTTGGCGTTCAAGCACATGGCAGAAACAAGGTGTGAACAGATGAGCTGCTGCTATTTTCTCCGTTCGGCATGCTTCGTTGTAGCTCTCTTGCCGGTCGCCGGCTTAGCGGCTTGCTTTGCGCGACTAGCTCTGGGGAGAGAAGGAGATAGCGCCGGAAACCTCGCCTTTTGCCTTCTTCGGCGCTGGAACCTGGTTGCTGCGCCTTCTCTTTGTCCATGTGCACACACACGATTCCTCAGCGAAAACCATGCAGAAACCTTTCCACGAGCACCCAGGGATGTGCACCCAGCACCACGTGCACGCACACGCAGCTAGAGAAAAGCACCTACCTTTTCACACACTGATGCCTAAGCAAACGCGTGGCCACACACACGCACACATCCGCAAGCGCGCCTACTCCCATCTATTGAGGGAAAGACGGACGAGCTCTTTGGTTGCTCTTCACAGGCTTGTCCCTGATCTATAGCTGAGGGCAAACACTTGTGTGCTTGTGGGAGAGCCTGTGTCTTTCCTGGAAGCGTTTGGGAGTTTTGCTCAGACGCGTGTTTCCTCAAGTTCAAGAATCAAGATCTAGGATACCTGCAGACAGGTGCCTGTTTGTGTGGAGACAGTCTGTTTGAAACTGTGTTCCTCAGCGCCCGCTCTTTCTCCCCGTCGCTCCACACGCCTGGGAGTCCCTTTCTTTCTCTCCACAAGCACGTGTGTTGACTTCGTCGCACATGTGCATCTGCACAAGCGTTGAGCTCAGCAGAGCGTGTCTCTTGACACTTGATGTGCGTTGGCTGTGTCTGCCTGCTCCAGTGAAGAGAGAAACGGGAAATCATCTTGGTAGAGGCAACAAAGCAAAAGCGAGGCAGGATTGACATCTGCTCAACAGAGACGGATTCCCTGCGCTGACACAGTTCACAGTTACACGAGAAGCAATCTGAGCGGTCCGTCGACCGGAGACGTGTTTCCCAAGAGGTCGTTTAGCGAGTGAACAGCAGTGTGCGCGACTTTCAGGAGTGTGCCTGGAAAGTGCCAGAATCACCAGGAGCATCTGTGCAAAAGCTGCTGCCTCTGTGACCGCATTGAGGCACGTTCGCGTGTCTGCGAGTATATAGACGGCTCTTTCGCGTTCACTCCGAGGGAAACGGTCCGCTATTGCTTCTGTGCGCACAGACGCGATTCCCTTGTCTCTTGCGAACACAGGGAACTCTGTGCATCCAAATCTACAGGCTAAGGACGCGTCTGCATATGTTTTGGTGAACAATCGAGTGTGCGTGTTCTGACAGCTGCCTCTATGCAGACGTCTCCACAGAGCCACTTCTGAATGCCCCGCAGCCCAGGACTGAATGGATACACTAACAAGTGCACCGGTGTGAGCAACCACATATGCAGAAGGACGTCTTTCATCTCACAGAAGCGCGAACGTCTTGGCGTTCAAGCACATGGCAGAAACAAGGTGTGAACAGATGAGCTGCTGCTATTTTCTCCGTTCGGCATGCTTCGTTGTAGCTCTCTTGCCGGTCGCCGGCTTAGCGGCTTGCTTTGCGCGACTAGCTCTGGGGAGAGAAGGAGATAGCGCCGGAAACCTCGCCTTTTGCCTTCTTCGGCGCTGGAACCTGGTTGCTGCGCCTTCTCTTTGTCCATGTGCACACACACGATTCCTCAGCGAAAACCATGCAGAAACCTTTCCACGAGCACCCAGGGATGTGCACCCAGCACCACGTGCACGCACACGCAGCTAGAGAAAAGCACCTACCTTTTCACACTCTGATGCCTAAGCAAACGCGTGGCCACACACACGCACACATCCGCAAGCGCGCCTACTCCCATCTATTGAGGGAAAGACGGACGAGCTCTTTGGTTGCTCTTCACAGGCTTGTCCCTGATCTATAGCTGAGGGCAAACACTTGTGTGCTTGTGGGAGAGCCTGTGTCTTTCCTGGAAGCGTTTGGGAGTTTTGCTCAGACGCGTGTTTCCTCAAGTTCAAGAATCAAGATCTAGGATACCTGCAGACAGGTGCCTGTTTGTGTGGAGACAGTCTGTTTGAAACTGTGTTCCTCAGCGCCCGCTCTTTCTCCCCGTCGCTCCACACGCCTGGGAGTCCCTTTCTTTCTCTCCACAAGCACGTGTGTTGACTTCGTCGCACATGTGCATCTGCACAAGCGTTGAGCTCAGCAGAGCGTGTCTCTTGACACTTGATGTGCGTTGGCTGTGTCTGCCTGCTCCAGTGAAGAGAGAAACGGGAAATCATCTTGGTAGAGGCAACAAAGCAAAAGCGAGGCAGGATTGACATCTGCTCAACAGAGACGGATTCCCTGCGCTGACACAGTTCACAGTTACACGAGAAGCAATCTGAGCGGTCCGTCGACCGGAGACGTGTTTCCCAAGAGGTCGTTTAGCGAGTGAACAGCAGTGTGCGCGACTTTCAGGAGTGTGCCTGGAAAGTGCCAGAATCACCAGGAGCATCTGTGCAAAAGCTGCTGCCTCTGTGACCGCATTGAGGCACGTTCGCGTGTCTGCGAGTATATAGACGGCTCTTTCGCGTTCACTCCGAGGGAAACGGTCCGCTATTGCTTCTGTGCGCACAGACGCGATTCCCTTGTCTCTTGCGAACACAGGGAACTCTGTGCATCCAAATCTACAGGCTAAGGACGCGTCTGCATATGTTTTGGTGAACAATCGAGTGTGCGTGTTCTGACAGCTGCCTCTATGCAGACGTCTCCACAGAGCCACTTCTGAATGCCCCGCAGCCCAGGACTGAATGGATACACTAACAAGTGCACCGGTGTGAGCAACCACATATGCAGAAGGACGTCTTTCATCTCACAGAAGCGCGAACGTCTTGGCGTTCAAGCACATGGCAGAAACAAGGTGTGAACAGATGAGCTGCTGCTATTTTCTCCGTTCGGCATGCTTCGTTGTAGCTCTCTTGCCGGTCGCCGGCTTAGCGGCTTGCTTTGCGCGACTAGCTCTGGGGAGAGAAGGAGATAGCGCCGGAAACCTCGCCTTTTGCCTTCTTCGGCGCTGGAACCTGGTTGCTGCGCCTTCTCTTTGTCCATGTGCACACACACGATTCCTCAGCGAAAACCATGCAGAAACCTTTCCACGAGCACCCAGGGATGTGCACCCAGCACCACGTGCACGCACACGCAGCTAGAGAAAAGCACCTACCTTTTCACACACTGATGCCTAAGCAAACGCGTGGCCACACACACGCACACATCCGCAAGCGCGCCTACTCCCATCTATTGAGGGAAAGACGGACGAGCTCTTTGGTTGCTCTTCACAGGCTTGTCCCTGATCTATAGCTGAGGGCAAACACTTGTGTGCTTGTGGGAGAGCCTGTGTCTTTCCTGGAAGCGTTTGGGAGTTTTGCTCAGACGCGTGTTTCCTCAAGTTCAAGAATCAAGATCTAGGATACCTGCAGACAGGTGCCTGTTTGTGTGGAGACAGTCTGTTTGAAACTGTGTTCCTCAGCGCCCGCTCTTTCTCCCCGTCGCTCCACACGCCTGGGAGTCCCTTTCTTTCTCTCCACAAGCACGTGTGTTGACTTCGTCGCACATGTGCATCTGCACAAGCGTTGAGCTCAGCAGAGCGTGTCTCTTGACACTTGATGTGCGTTGGCTGTGTCTGCCTGCTCCAGTGAAGAGAGAAACGGGAAATCATCTTGGTAGAGGCAAGAAAGCAAAGGCGAGGCAGGATTGACATCTGCTCAACAGAGACGGATTCCCTGCGCTGACACAGTTCACAGTTACACGAGAAGCAATCTGAGCGGTCCGTCGACCGGAGACGTGTTTCCCAAGAGGTCGTTTAGCGAGTGAACAGCAGTGTGCGCGACTTTCAGGAGTGTGCCTGGAAAGTGCCAGAATCACCAGGAGCATCTGTGCAAAAGCTGCTGCCTCTGTGACCGCATTGAGGCACGTTCGCGTGTCTGCGAGTATATAGACGGCTCTTTCGCGTTCACTCCGAGGGAAACGGTCCGCTATTGCTTCTGTGCGCACAGACGCGATTCCCTTGTCTCTTGCGAACACAGGGAACTCTGTGCATCCAAATCTACAGGCTAAGGACGCGTCTGCATATGTTTTGGTGAACAATCGAGTGTGCGTGTTCTGACAGCTGCCTCTATGCAGACGTCTCCACAGAGCCACTTCTGAATGCCCCGCAGCCCAGGACTGAATGGATACACTAACAAGTGCACCGGTGTGAGCAACCACATATGCAGAAGGACGTCTTTCATCTCACAGAAGCGCGAACGTCTTGGCGTTCAAGCACATGGCAGAAACAAGGTGTGAACAGATGAGCTGCTGCTATTTTCTCCGTTCGGCATGCTTCGTTGTAGCTCTCTTGCCGGTCGCCGGCTTAGCGGCTTGCTTTGCGCGACTAGCTCTGGGGAGAGAAGGAGATAGCGCCGGAAACCTCGCCTTTTGCCTTCTTCGGCGCTGGAACCTGGTTGCTGCGCCTTCTCTTTGTCCATGTGCACACACACGATTCCTCAGCGAAAACCATGCAGAAACCTTTCCACGAGCACCCAGGGATGTGCACCCAGCACCACGTGCACGCACACGCAGCTAGAGAAAAGCACCTACCTTTTCACACACTGATGCCTAAGCAAACGCGTGGCCACACACACGCACACATCCGCAAGCGCGCCTACTCCCATCTATTGAGGGAAAGACGGACGAGCTCTTTGGTTGCTCTTCACAGGCTTGTCCCTGATCTATAGCTGAGGGCAAACACTTGTGTGCTTGTGGGAGAGCCTGTGTCTTTCCTGGAAGCGTTTGGGAGTTTTGCTCAGACGCGTGTTTCCTCAAGTTCAAGAATCAAGATCTAGGATACCTGCAGACAGGTGCCTGTTTGTGTGGAGACAGTCTGTTTGAAACTGTGTTCCTCAGCGCCCGCTCTTTCTCCCCGTCGCTCCACACGCCTGGGAGTCCCTTTCTTTCTCTCCACAAGCACGTGTGTTGACTTCGTCGCACATGTGCATCTGCACAAGCGTTGAGCTCAGCAGAGCGTGTCTCTTGACACTTGATGTGCGTTGGCTGTGTCTGCCTGCTCCAGTGAAGAGAGAAACGGGAAATCATCTTGGTAGAGGCAAGAAAGCAAAGGCGAGGCAGGATTGACATCTGCTCAACAGAGACGGATTCCCTGCGCTGACACAGTTCACAGTTACACGAGAAGCAATCTGAGCGGTCCGTCGACCGGAGACGTGTTTCCCAAGAGGTCGTTTAGCGAGTGAACAGCAGTGTGCGCGACTTTCAGGAGTGTGCCTGGAAAGTGCCAGAATCACCAGGAGCATCTGTGCAAAAGCTGCTGCCTCTGTGACCGCATTGAGGCACGTTCGCGTGTCTGCGAGTATATAGACGGCTCTTTCGCGTTCACTCCGAGGGAAACGGTCCGCTATTGCTTCTGTGCGCACAGACGCGATTCCCTTGTCTCTTGCGAACACAGGGAACTCTGTGCATCCAAATCTACAGGCTAAGGACGCGTCTGCATATGTTTTGGTGAACAATCGAGTGTGCGTGTTCTGACAGCTGCCTCTATGCAGACGTCTCCACAGAGCCACTTCTGAATGCCCCGCAGCCCAGGACTGAATGGATACACTAACAAGTGCACCGGTGTGAGCAACCACATATGCAGAAGGACGTCTTTCATCTCACAGAAGCGCGAACGTCTTGGCGTTCAAGCACATGGCAGAAACAAGGTGTGAACAGATGAGCTGCTGCTATTTTCTCCGTTCGGCATGCTTCGTTGTAGCTCTCTTGCCGGTCGCCGGCTTAGCGGCTTGCTTTGCGCGACTAGCTCTGGGGAGAGAAGGAGATAGCGCCGGAAACCTCGCCTTTTGCCTTCTTCGGCGCTGGAACCTGGTTGCTGCGCCTTCTCTTTGTCCATGTGCACACACACGATTCCTCAGCGAAAACCATGCAGAAACCTTTCCACGAGCACCCAGGGATGTGCACCCAGCACCACGTGCACGCACACGCAGCTAGAGAAAAGCACCTACCTTTTCACACACTGATGCCTAAGCAAACGCGTGGCCACACACACGCACACATCCGCAAGCGCGCCTACTCCCATCTATTGAGGGAAAGACGGACGAGCTCTTTGGTTGCTCTTCACAGGCTTGTCCCTGATCTATAGCTGAGGGCAAACACTTGTGTGCTTGTGGGAGAGCCTGTGTCTTTCCTGGAAGCGTTTGGGAGTTTTGCTCAGACGCGTGTTTCCTCAAGTTCAAGAATCAAGATCTAGGATACCTGCAGACAGGTGCCTGTTTGTGTGGAGACAGTCTGTTTGAAACTGTGTTCCTCAGCGCCCGCTCTTTCTCCCCGTCGCTCCACACGCCTGGGAGTCCCTTTCTTTCTCTCCACAAGCACGTGTGTTGACTTCGTCGCACATGTGCATCTGCACAAGCGTTGAGCTCAGCAGAGCGTGTCTCTTGACACTTGATGTGCGTTGGCTGTGTCTGCCTGCTCCAGTGAAGAGAGAAACGGGAAATCGTCTTGGTAGAGGCAACAAAGCAAAAGCGAGGCAGGATTGACATCTGCTCAACAGAGACGGATTCCCTGCGCTGACACAGTTCACAGTTACACGAGAAGCAATCTGAGCGGTCCGTCGACCGGAGACGTGTTTCCCAAGAGGTCGTTTAGCGAGTGAACAGCAGTGTGCGCGACTTTCAGGAGTGTGCCTGGAAAGTGCCAGAATCACCAGGAGCATCTGTGCAAAAGCTGCTGCCTCTGTGACCGCATTGAGGCACGTTCGCGTGTCTGCGAGTATATAGACGGCTCTTTCGCGTTCACTCCGAGGGAAACGGTCCGCTATTGCTTCTGTGCGCACAGACGCGATTCCCTTGTCTCTTGCGAACACAGGGAACTCTGTGCATCCAAATCTACAGGCTAAGGACGCGTCTGCATATGTTTTGGTGAACAATCGAGTGTGCGTGTTCTGACAGCTGCCTCTATGCAGACGTCTCCACAGAGCCACTTCTGAATGCCCCGCAGCCCAGGACTGAATGGATACACTAACAAGTGCACCGGTGTGAGCAACCACATATGCAGAAGGACGTCTTTCATCTCACAGAAGCGCGAACGTCTTGGCGTTCAAGCACATGGCAGAAACAAGGTGTGAACAGATGAGCTGCTGCTATTTTCTCCGTTCGGCATGCTTCGTTGTAGCTCTCTTGCCGGTCGCCGGCTTAGCGGCTTGCTTTGCGCGACTAGCTCTGGGGAGAGAAGGAGATAGCGCCGGAAACCTCGCCTTTTGCCTTCTTCGGCGCTGGAACCTGGTTGCTGCGCCTTCTCTTTGTCCATGTGCACACACACGATTCCTCAGCGAAAACCATGCAGAAACCTTTCCACGAGCACCCAGGGATGTGCACCCAGCACCACGTGCACGCACACGCAGCTAGAGAAAAGCACCTACCTTTTCACACTCTGATGCCTAAGCAAACGCGTGGCCACACACACGCACACATCCGCAAGCGCGCCTACTCCCATCTATTGAGGGAAAGACGGACGAGCTCTTTGGTTGCTCTTCACAGGCTTGTCCCTGATCTATAGCTGAGGGCAAACACTTGTGTGCTTGTGGGAGAGCCTGTGTCTTTCCTGGAAGCGTTTGGGAGTTTTGCTCAGACGCGTGTTTCCTCAAGTTCAAGAATCAAGATCTAGGATACCTGCAGACAGGTGCCTGTTTGTGTGGAGACAGTCTGTTTGAAACTGTGTTCCTCAGCGCCCGCTCTTTCTCCCCGTCGCTCCACACGCCTGGGAGTCCCTTTCTTTCTCTCCACAAGCACGTGTGTTGACTTCGTCGCACATGTGCATCTGCACAAGCGTTGAGCTCAGCAGAGCGTGTCTCTTGACACTTGATGTGCGTTGGCTGTGTCTGCCTGCTCCAGTGAAGAGAGAAACGGGAAATCATCTTGGTAGAGGCAACAAAGCAAAAGCGAGGCAGGATTGACATCTGCTCAACAGAGACGGATTCCCTGCGCTGACACAGTTCACAGTTACACGAGAAGCAATCTGAGCGGTCCGTCGACCGGAGACGTGTTTCCCAAGAGGTCGTTTAGCGAGTGAACAGCAGTGTGCGCGACTTTCAGGAGTGTGCCTGGAAAGTGCCAGAATCACCAGGAGCATCTGTGCAAAAGCTGCTGCCTCTGTGACCGCATTGAGGCACGTTCGCGTGTCTGCGAGTATATAGACGGCTCTTTCGCGTTCACTCCGAGGGAAACGGTCCGCTATTGCTTCTGTGCGCACAGACGCGATTCCCTTGTCTCTTGCGAACACAGGGAACTCTGTGCATCCAAATCTACAGGCTAAGGACGCGTCTGCATATGTTTTGGTGAACAATCGAGTGTGCGTGTTCTGACAGCTGCCTCTATGCAGACGTCTCCACAGAGCCACTTCTGAATGCCCCGCAGCCCAGGACTGAATGGATACACTAACAAGTGCACCGGTGTGAGCAACCACATATGCAGAAGGACGTCTTTCATCTCACAGAAGCGCGAACGTCTTGGCGTTCAAGCACATGGCAGAAACAAGGTGTGAACAGATGAGCTGCTGCTATTTTCTCCGTTCGGCATGCTTCGTTGTAGCTCTCTTGCCGGTCGCCGGCTTAGCGGCTTGCTTTGCGCGACTAGCTCTGGGGAGAGAAGGAGATAGCGCCGGAAACCTCGCCTTTTGCCTTCTTCGGCGCTGGAACCTGGTTGCTGCGCCTTCTCTTTGTCCATGTGCACACACACGATTCCTCAGCGAAAACCATGCAGAAACCTTTCCACGAGCACCCAGGGATGTGCACCCAGCACCACGTGCACGCACACGCAGCTAGAGAAAAGCACCTACCTTTTCACACTCTGATGCCTAAGCAAACGCGTGGCCACACACACGCACACATCCGCAAGCGCGCCTACTCCCATCTATTGAGGGAAAGACGGACGAGCTCTTTGGTTGCTCTTCACAGGCTTGTCCCTGATCTATAGCTGAGGGCAAACACTTGTGTGCTTGTGGGAGAGCCTGTGTCTTTCCTGGAAGCGTTTGGGAGTTTTGCTCAGACGCGTGTTTCCTCAAGTTCAAGAATCAAGATCTAGGATACCTGCAGACAGGTGCCTGTTTGTGTGGAGACAGTCTGTTTGAAACTGTGTTCCTCAGCGCCCGCTCTTTCTCCCCGTCGCTCCACACGCCTGGGAGTCCCTTTCTTTCTCTCCACAAGCACGTGTGTTGACTTCGTCGCACATGTGCATCTGCACAAGCGTTGAGCTCAGCAGAGCGTGTCTCTTGACACTTGATGTGCGTTGGCTGTGTCTGCCTGCTCCAGTGAAGAGAGAAACGGGAAATCATCTTGGTAGAGGCAACAAAGCAAAAGCGAGGCAGGATTGACATCTGCTCAACAGAGACGGATTCCCTGCGCTGACACAGTTCACAGTTACACGAGAAGCAATCTGAGCGGTCCGTCGACCGGAGACGTGTTTCCCAAGAGGTCGTTTAGCGAGTGAACAGCAGTGTGCGCGACTTTCAGGAGTGTGCCTGGAAAGTGCCAGAATCACCAGGAGCATCTGTGCAAAAGCTGCTGCCTCTGTGACCGCATTGAGGCACGTTCGCGTGTCTGCGAGTATATAGACGGCTCTTTCGCGTTCACTCCGAGGGAAACGGTCCGCTATTGCTTCTGTGCGCACAGACGCGATTCCCTTGTCTCTTGCGAACACAGGGAACTCTGTGCATCCAAATCTACAGGCTAAGGACGCGTCTGCATATGTTTTGGTGAACAATCGAGTGTGCGTGTTCTGACAGCTGCCTCTATGCAGACGTCTCCACAGAGCCACTTCTGAATGCCCAGCAGCCCAGGACTGAATGGATACACTAACAAGTGCACCGGTGTGAGCAACCACATATGCAGAAGGACGTCTTTCATCTCACAGAAGCGCGAACGTCTTGGCGTTCAAGCACATGGCAGAAACAAGGTGTGAACAGATGAGCTGCTGCTATTTTCTCCGTTCGGCATGCTTCGTTGTAGCTCTCTTGCCGGTCGCCGGCTTAGCGGCTTGCTTTGCGCGACTAGCTCTGGGGAGAGAAGGAGATAGCGCCGGAAACCTCGCCTTTTGCCTTCTTCGGCGCTGGAACCTGGTTGCTGCGCCTTCTCTTTGTCCATGTGCACACACACGATTCCTCAGCGAAAACCATGCAGAAACCTTTCCACGAGCACCCAGGGATGTGCACCCAGCACCACGTGCACGCACACGCAGCTAGAGAAAAGCACCTACCTTTTCACACACTGATGCCTAAGCAAACGCGTGGCCACACACACGCACACATCCGCAAGCGCGCCTACTCCCATCTACTGAGGGAAAGACGGACGAGCTCTTTGGTTGCTCTTCACAGGCTTGTCCCTGATCTATAGCTGAGGGCAAACACTTGTGTGCTTGTGGGAGAGCCTGTGTCTTTCCTGGAAGCGTTTGGGAGTTTTGCTCAGACGCGTGTTTCCTCAAGTTCAAGAATCAAGATCTAGGATACCTGCAGACAGGTGCCTGTTTGTGTGGAGACAGTCTGTTTGAAACTGTGTTCCTCAGCGCCCGCTCTTTCTCCCCGTCGCTCCACACGCCTGGGAGTCCCTTTCTTTCTCTCCACAAGCACGTGTGTTGACTTCGTCGCACATGTGCATCTGCACAAGCGTTGAGCTCAGCAGAGCGTGTCTCTTGACACTTGATGTGCGTTGGCTGTGTCTGCCTGCTCCAGTGAAGAGAGAAACGGGAAATCATCTTGGTAGAGGCAAGAAAGCAAAGGCGAGGCAGGATTGACATCTGCTCAACAGAGACGGATTCCCTTGCGCTGACACAGTTCACAGTTACACGAGAAGCAATCTGAGCGGTCCGTCGACCGGAGACGTGTTTCCCAAGAGGTCGTTTAGCGAGTGAACAGCAGTGTGCGCGACTTTCAGGAGTGTGCCTGGAAAGTGCCAGAATCACCAGGAGCATCTGTGCAAAAGCTGCTGCCTCTGTGACCGCATTGAGGCACGTTCGCGTGTCTGCGAGTATATAGACGGCTCTTTCGCGTTCACTCCGAGGGAAACGGTCCGCTATTGCTTCTGTGCGCACAGACGCGATTCCCTTGTCTCTTGCGAACACAGGGAACTCTGTGCATCCAAATCTACAGGCTAAGGACGCGTCTGCATATGTTTTGGTGAACAATCGAGTGTGCGTGTTCTGACAGCTGCCTCTATGCAGACGTCTCCACAGAGCCACTTCTGAATGCCCCGCAGCCCAGGACTGAATGGATACACTAACAAGTGCACCGGTGTGAGCAACCACATATGCAGAAGGACGTCTTTCATCTCACAGAAGCGCGAACGTCTTGGCGTTCAAGCACATGGCAGAAACAAGGTGTGAACAGATGAGCTGCTGCTATTTTCTCCGTTCGGCATGCTTCGTTGTAGCTCTCTTGCCGGTCGCCGGCTTAGCGGCTTGCTTTGCGCGACTAGCTCTGGGGAGAGAAGGAGATAGCGCCGGAAACCTCGCCTTTTGCCTTCTTCGGCGCTGGAACCTGGTTGCTGCGCCTTCTCTTTGTCCATGTGCACACACACGATTCCTCAGCGAAAACCATGCAGAAACCTTTCCACGAGCACCCAGGGATGTGCACCCAGCACCACGTGCACGCACACGCAGCTAGAGAAAAGCACCTACCTTTTCACACTCTGATGCCTAAGCAAACGCGTGGCCACACACACGCACACATCCGCAAGCGCGCCTACTCCCATCTATTGAGGGAAAGACGGACGAGCTCTTTGGTTGCTCTTCACAGGCTTGTCCCTGATCTATAGCTGAGGGCAAACACTTGTGTGCTTGTGGGAGAGCCTGTGTCTTTCCTGGAAGCGTTTGGGAGTTTTGCTCAGACGCGTGTTTCCTCAAGTTCAAGAATCAAGATCTAGGATACCTGCAGACAGGTGCCTGTTTGTGTGGAGACAGTCTGTTTGAAACTGTGTTCCTCAGCGCCCGCTCTTTCTCCCCGTCGCTCCACACGCCTGGGAGTCCCTTTCTTTCTCTCCACAAGCACGTGTGTTGACTTCGTCGCACATGTGCATCTGCACAAGCGTTGAGCTCAGCAGAGCGTGTCTCTTGACACTTGATGTGCGTTGGCTGTGTCTGCCTGCTCCAGTGAAGAGAGAAACGGGAAATCATCTTGGTAGAGGCAACAAAGCAAAAGCGAGGCAGGATTGACATCTGCTCAACAGAGACGGATTCCCTGCGCTGACACAGTTCACAGTTACACGAGAAGCAATCTGAGCGGTCCGTCGACCGGAGACGTGTTTCCCAAGAGGTCGTTTAGCGAGTGAACAGCAGTGTGCGCGACTTTCAGGAGTGTGCCTGGAAAGTGCCAGAATCACCAGGAGCATCTGTGCAAAAGCTGCTGCCTCTGTGACCGCATTGAGGCACGTTCGCGTGTCTGCGAGTATATAGACGGCTCTTTCGCGTTCACTCCGAGGGAAACGGTCCGCTATTGCTTCTGTGCGCACAGACGCGATTCCCTTGTCTCTTGCGAACACAGGGAACTCTGTGCATCCAAATCTACAGGCTAAGGACGCGTCTGCATATGTTTTGGTGAACAATCGAGTGTGCGTGTTCTGACAGCTGCCTCTATGCAGACGTCTCCACAGAGCCACTTCTGAATGCCCAGCAGCCCAGGACTGAATGGATACACTAACAAGTGCACCGGTGTGAGCAACCACATATGCAGAAGGACGTCTTTCATCTCACAGAAGCGCGAACGTCTTGGCGTTCAAGCACATGGCAGAAACAAGGTGTGAACAGATGAGCTGCTGCTATTTTCTCCGTTCGGCATGCTTCGTTGTAGCTCTCTTGCCGGTCGCCGGCTTAGCGGCTTGCTTTGCGCGACTAGCTCTGGGGAGAGAAGGAGATAGCGCCGGAAACCTCGCCTTTTGCCTTCTTCGGCGCTGGAACCTGGTTGCTGCGCCTTCTCTTTGTCCATGTGCACACACACGATTCCTCAGCGAAAACCATGCAGAAACCTTTCCACGAGCACCCAGGGATGTGCACCCAGCACCACGTGCACGCACACGCAGCTAGAGAAAAGCACCTACCTTTTCACACACTGATGCCTAAGCAAACGCGTGGCCACACACACGCACACATCCGCAAGCGCGCCTACTCCCATCTACTGAGGGAAAGACGGACGAGCTCTTTGGTTGCTCTTCACAGGCTTGTCCCTGATCTATAGCTGAGGGCAAACACTTGTGTGCTTGTGGGAGAGCCTGTGTCTTTCCTGGAAGCGTTTGGGAGTTTTGCTCAGACGCGTGTTTCCTCAAGTTCAAGAATCAAGATCTAGGATACCTGCAGACAGGTGCCTGTTTGTGTGGAGACAGTCTGTTTGAAACTGTGTTCCTCAGCGCCCGCTCTTTCTCCCCGTCGCTCCACACGCCTGGGAGTCCCTTTCTTTCTCTCCACAAGCACGTGTGTTGACTTCGTCGCACATGTGCATCTGCACAAGCGTTGAGCTCAGCAGAGCGTGTCTCTTGACACTTGATGTGCGTTGGCTGTGTCTGCCTGCTCCAGTGAAGAGAGAAACGGGAAATCATCTTGGTAGAGGCAACAAAGCAAAGGCGAGGCAGGATTGACATCTGCTCAACAGAGACGGATTCCCTGCGCTGACACAGTTCACAGTTACACGAGAAGCAATCTGAGCGGTCCGTCGACCGGAGACGTGTTTCCCAAGAGGTCGTTTAGCGAGTGAACAGCAGTGTGCGCGACTTTCAGGAGTGTGCCTGGAAAGTGCCAGAATCACCAGGAGCATCTGTGCAAAAGCTGCTGCCTCTGTGACCGCATTGAGGCACGTTCGCGTGTCTGCGAGTATATAGACGGCTCTTTCGCGTTCACTCCGAGGGAAACGGTCCGCTATTGCTTCTGTGCGCACAGACGCGATTCCCTTGTCTCTTGCGAACACAGGGAACTCTGTGCATCCAAATCTACAGGCTAAGGACGCGTCTGCATATGTTTTGGTGAACAATCGAGTGTGCGTGTTCTGACAGCTGCCTCTATGCAGACGTCTCCACAGAGCCACTTCTGAATGCCCCGCAGCCCAGGACTGAATGGATACACTAACAAGTGCACCGGTGTGAGCAACCACATATGCAGAAGGACGTCTTTCATCTCACAGAAGCGCGAACGTCTTGGCGTTCAAGCACATGGCAGAAACAAGGTGTGAACAGATGAGCTGCTGCTATTTTCTCCGTTCGGCATGCTTCGTTGTAGCTCTCTTGCCGGTCGCCGGCTTAGCGGCTTGCTTTGCGCGACTAGCTCTGGGGAGAGAAGGAGATAGCGCCGGAAACCTCGCCTTTTGCCTTCTTCGGCGCTGGAACCTGGTTGCTGCGCCTTCTCTTTGTCCATGTGCACACACACGATTCCTCAGCGAAAACCATGCAGAAACCTTTCCACGAGCACCCAGGGATGTGCACCCAGCACCACGTGCACGCACACGCAGCTAGAGAAAAGCACCTACCTTTTCACACTCTGATGCCTAAGCAAACGCGTGGCCACACACACGCACACATCCGCAAGCGCGCCTACTCCCATCTATTGAGGGAAAGACGGACGAGCTCTTTGGTTGCTCTTCACAGGCTTGTCCCTGATCTATAGCTGAGGGCAAACACTTGTGTGCTTGTGGGAGAGCCTGTGTCTTTCCTGGAAGCGTTTGGGAGTTTTGCTCAGACGCGTGTTTCCTCAAGTTCAAGAATCAAGATCTAGGATACCTGCAGACAGGTGCCTGTTTGTGTGGAGACAGTCTGTTTGAAACTGTGTTCCTCAGCGCCCGCTCTTTCTCCCCGTCGCTCCACACGCCTGGGAGTCCCTTTCTTTCTCTCCACAAGCACGTGTGTTGACTTCGTCGCACATGTGCATCTGCACAAGCGTTGAGCTCAGCAGAGCGTGTCTCTTGACACTTGATGTGCGTTGGCTGTGTCTGCCTGCTCCAGTGAAGAGAGAAACGGGAAATCATCTTGGTAGAGGCAACAAAGCAAAAGCGAGGCAGGATTGACATCTGCTCAACAGAGACGGATTCCCTGCGCTGACACAGTTCACAGTTACACGAGAAGCAATCTGAGCGGTCCGTCGACCGGAGACGTGTTTCCCAAGAGGTCGTTTAGCGAGTGAACAGCAGTGTGCGCGACTTTCAGGAGTGTGCCTGGAAAGTGCCAGAATCACCAGGAGCATCTGTGCAAAAGCTGCTGCCTCTGTGACCGCATTGAGGCACGTTCGCGTGTCTGCGAGTATATAGACGGCTCTTTCGCGTTCACTCCGAGGGAAACGGTCCGCTATTGCTTCTGTGCGCACAGACGCGATTCCCTTGTCTCTTGCGAACACAGGGAACTCTGTGCATCCAAATCTACAGGCTAAGGACGCGTCTGCATATGTTTTGGTGAACAATCGAGTGTGCGTGTTCTGACAGCTGCCTCTATGCAGACGTCTCCACAGAGCCACTTCTGAATGCCCAGCAGCCCAGGACTGAATGGATACACTAACAAGTGCACCGGTGTGAGCAACCACATATGCAGAAGGACGTCTTTCATCTCACAGAAGCGCGAACGTCTTGGCGTTCAAGCACATGGCAGAAACAAGGTGTGAACAGATGAGCTGCTGCTATTTTCTCCGTTCGGCATGCTTCGTTGTAGCTCTCTTGCCGGTCGCCGGCTTAGCGGCTTGCTTTGCGCGACTAGCTCTGGGGAGAGAAGGAGATAGCGCCGGAAACCTCGCCTTTTGCCTTCTTCGGCGCTGGAACCTGGTTGCTGCGCCTTCTCTTTGTCCATGTGCACACACACGATTCCTCAGCGAAAACCATGCAGAAACCTTTCCACGAGCACCCAGGGATGTGCACCCAGCACCACGTGCACGCACACGCAGCTAGAGAAAAGCACCTACCTTTTCACACACTGATGCCTAAGCAAACGCGTGGCCACACACACGCACACATCCGCAAGCGCGCCTACTCCCATCTACTGAGGGAAAGACGGACGAGCTCTTTGGTTGCTCTTCACAGGCTTGTCCCTGATCTATAGCTGAGGGCAAACACTTGTGTGCTTGTGGGAGAGCCTGTGTCTTTCCTGGAAGCGTTTGGGAGTTTTGCTCAGACGCGTGTTTCCTCAAGTTCAAGAATCAAGATCTAGGATACCTGCAGACAGGTGCCTGTTTGTGTGGAGACAGTCTGTTTGAAACTGTGTTCCTCAGCGCCCGCTCTTTCTCCCCGTCGCTCCACACGCCTGGGAGTCCCTTTCTTTCTCTCCACAAGCACGTGTGTTGACTTCGTCGCACATGTGCATCTGCACAAGCGTTGAGCTCAGCAGAGCGTGTCTCTTGACACTTGATGTGCGTTGGCTGTGTCTGCCTGCTCCAGTGAAGAGAGAAACGGGAAATCATCTTGGTAGAGGCAACAAAGCAAAGGCGAGGCAGGATTGACATCTGCTCAACAGAGACGGATTCCCTGCGCTGACACAGTTCACAGTTACACGAGAAGCAATCTGAGCGGTCCGTCGACCGGAGACGTGTTTCCCAAGAGGTCGTTTAGCGAGTGAACAGCAGTGTGCGCGACTTTCAGGAGTGTGCCTGGAAAGTGCCAGAATCACCAGGAGCATCTGTGCAAAAGCTGCTGCCTCTGTGACCGCATTGAGGCACGTTCGCGTGTCTGCGAGTATATAGACGGCTCTTTCGCGTTCACTCCGAGGGAAACGGTCCGCTATTGCTTCTGTGCGCACAGACGCGATTCCCTTGTCTCTTGCGAACACAGGGAACTCTGTGCATCCAAATCTACAGGCTAAGGACGCGTCTGCATATGTTTTGGTGAACAATCGAGTGTGCGTGTTCTGACAGCTGCCTCTATGCAGACGTCTCCACAGAGCCACTTCTGAATGCCCCGCAGCCCAGGACTGAATGGATACACTAACAAGTGCACCGGTGTGAGCAACCACATATGCAGAAGGACGTCTTTCATCTCACAGAAGCGCGAACGTCTTGGCGTTCAAGCACATGGCAGAAACAAGGTGTGAACAGATGAGCTGCTGCTATTTTCTCCGTTCGGCATGCTTCGTTGTAGCTCTCTTGCCGGTCGCCGGCTTAGCGGCTTGCTTTGCGCGACTAGCTCTGGGGAGAGAAGGAGATAGCGCCGGAAACCTCGCCTTTTGCCTTCTTCGGCGCTGGAACCTGGTTGCTGCGCCTTCTCTTTGTCCATGTGCACACACACGATTCCTCAGCGAAAACCATGCAGAAACCTTTCCACGAGCACCCAGGGATGTGCACCCAGCACCACGTGCACGCACACGCAGCTAGAGAAAAGCACCTACCTTTTCACACACTGATGCCTAAGCAAACGCGTGGCCACACACACGCACACATCCGCAAGCGCGCCTACTCCCATCTATTGAGGGAAAGACGGACGAGCTCTTTGGTTGCTCTTCACAGGCTTGTCCCTGATCTATAGCTGAGGGCAAACACTTGTGTGCTTGTGGGAGAGCCTGTGTCTTTCCTGGAAGCGTTTGGGAGTTTTGCTCAGACGCGTGTTTCCTCAAGTTCAAGAATCAAGATCTAGGATACCTGCAGACAGGTGCCTGTTTGTGTGGAGACAGTCTGTTTGAAACTGTGTTCCTCAGCGCCCGCTCTTTCTCCCCGTCGCTCCACACGCCTGGGAGTCCCTTTCTTTCTCTCCACAAGCACGTGTGTTGACTTCGTCGCACATGTGCATCTGCACAAGCGTTGAGCTCAGCAGAGCGTGTCTCTTGACACTTGATGTGCGTTGGCTGTGTCTGCCTGCTCCAGTGAAGAGAGAAACGGGAAATCATCTTGGTAGAGGCAACAAAGCAAAGGCGAGGCAGGATTGACATCTGCTCAACAGAGACGGATTCCCTGCGCTGACACAGTTCACAGTTACACGAGAAGCAATCTGAGCGGTCCGTCGACCGGAGACGTGTTTCCCAAGAGGTCGTTTAGCGAGTGAACAGCAGTGTGCGCGACTTTCAGGAGTGTGCCTGGAAAGTGCCAGAATCACCAGGAGCATCTGTGCAAAAGCTGCTGCCTCTGTGACCGCATTGAGGCACGTTCGCGTGTCTGCGAGTATATAGACGGCTCTTTCGCGTTCACTCCGAGGGAAACGGTCCGCTATTGCTTCTGTGCGCACAGACGCGATTCCCTTGTCTCTTGCGAACACAGGGAACTCTGTGCATCCAAATCTACAGGCTAAGGACGCGTCTGCATATGTTTTGGTGAACAATCGAGTGTGCGTGTTCTGACAGCTGCCTCTATGCAGACGTCTCCACAGAGCCACTTCTGAATGCCCAGCAGCCCAGGACTGAATGGATACACTAACAAGTGCACCGGTGTGAGCAACCACATATGCAGAAGGACGTCTTTCATCTCACAGAAGCGCGAACGTCTTGGCGTTCAAGCACATGGCAGAAACAAGGTGTGAACAGATGAGCTGCTGCTATTTTCTCCGTTCGGCATGCTTCGTTGTAGCTCTCTTGCCGGTCGCCGGCTTAGCGGCTTGCTTTGCGCGACTAGCTCTGGGGAGAGAAGGAGATAGCGCCGGAAACCTCGCCTTTTGCCTTCTTCGGCGCTGGAACCTGGTTGCTGCGCCTTCTCTTTGTCCATGTGCACACACACGATTCCTCAGCGAAAACCATGCAGAAACCTTTCCACGAGCACCCAGGGATGTGCACCCAGCACCACGTGCACGCACACGCAGCTAGAGAAAAGCACCTACCTTTTCACACTCTGATGCCTAAGCAAACGCGTGGCCACACACACGCACACATCCGCAAGCGCGCCTACTCCCATCTATTGAGGGAAAGACGGACGAGCTCTTTGGTTGCTCTTCACAGGCTTGTCCCTGATCTATAGCTGAGGGCAAACACTTGTGTGCTTGTGGGAGAGCCTGTGTCTTTCCTGGAAGCGTTTGGGAGTTTTGCTCAGACGCGTGTTTCCTCAAGTTCAAGAATCAAGATCTAGGATACCTGCAGACAGGTGCCTGTTTGTGTGGAGACAGTCTGTTTGAAACTGTGTTCCTCAGCGCCCGCTCTTTCTCCCCGTCGCTCCACACGCCTGGGAGTCCCTTTCTTTCTCTCCACAAGCACGTGTGTTGACTTCGTCGCACATGTGCATCTGCACAAGCGTTGAGCTCAGCAGAGCGTGTCTCTTGACACTTGATGTGCGTTGGCTGTGTCTGCCTGCTCCAGTGAAGAGAGAAACGGGAAATCATCTTGGTAGAGGCAACAAAGCAAAAGCGAGGCAGGATTGACATCTGCTCAACAGAGACGGATTCCCTGCGCTGACACAGTTCACAGTTACACGAGAAGCAATCTGAGCGGTCCGTCGACCGCAGACGTGTTTCCCAAGAGGTCGTTTAGCGAGTGAACAGCAGTGTGCGCGACTTTCAGGAGTGTGCCTGGAAAGTGCCAGAATCACCAGGAGCATCTGTGCAAAAGCTGCTGCCTCTGTGACCGCATTGAGGCACGTTCGCGTGTCTGCGAGTATATAGACGGCTCTTTCGCGTTCACTCCGAGGGAAACGGTCCGCTATTGCTTCTGTGCGCACAGACGCGATTCCCTTGTCTCTTGCGAACACAGGGAACTCTGTGCATCCAAATCTACAGGCTAAGGACGCGTCTGCATATGTTTTGGTGAACAATCGAGTGTGCGTGTTCTGACAGCTGCCTCTATGCAGACGTCTCCACAGAGCCACTTCTGAATGCCCAGCAGCCCAGGACTGAATGGATACACTAACAAGTGCACCGGTGTGAGCAACCACATATGCAGAAGGACGTCTTTCATCTCACAGAAGCGCGAACGTCTTGGCGTTCAAGCACATGGCAGAAACAAGGTGTGAACAGATGAGCTGCTGCTATTTTCTCCGTTCGGCATGCTTCGTTGTAGCTCTCTTGCCGGTCGCCGGCTTAGCGGCTTGCTTTGCGCGACTAGCTCTGGGGAGAGAAGGAGATAGCGCCGGAAACCTCGCCTTTTGCCTTCTTCGGCGCTGGAACCTGGTTGCTGCGCCTTCTCTTTGTCCATGTGCACACACACGATTCCTCAGCGAAAACCATGCAGAAACCTTTCCACGAGCACCCAGGGATGTGCACCCAGCACCACGTGCACGCACACGCAGCTAGAGAAAAGCACCTACCTTTTCACACACTGATGCCTAAGCAAACGCGTGGCCACACACACGCACACATCCGCAAGCGCGCCTACTCCCATCTACTGAGGGAAAGACGGACGAGCTCTTTGGTTGCTCTTCACAGGCTTGTCCCTGATCTATAGCTGAGGGCAAACACTTGTGTGCTTGTGGGAGAGCCTGTGTCTTTCCTGGAAGCGTTTGGGAGTTTTGCTCAGACGCGTGTTTCCTCAAGTTCAAGAATCAAGATCTAGGATACCTGCAGACAGGTGCCTGTTTGTGTGGAGACAGTCTGTTTGAAACTGTGTTCCTCAGCGCCCGCTCTTTCTCCCCGTCGCTCCACACGCCTGGGAGTCCCTTTCTTTCTCTCCACAAGCACGTGTGTTGACTTCGTCGCACATGTGCATCTGCACAAGCGTTGAGCTCAGCAGAGCGTGTCTCTTGACACTTGATGTGCGTTGGCTGTGTCTGCCTGCTCCAGTGAAGAGAGAAACGGGAAATCATCTTGGTAGAGGCAACAAAGCAAAGGCGAGGCAGGATTGACATCTGCTCAACAGAGACGGATTCCCTGCGCTGACACAGTTCACAGTTACACGAGAAGCAATCTGAGCGGTCCGTCGACCGGAGACGTGTTTCCCAAGAGGTCGTTTAGCGAGTGAACAGCAGTGTGCGCGACTTTCAGGAGTGTGCCTGGAAAGTGCCAGAATCACCAGGAGCATCTGTGCAAAAGCTGCTGCCTCTGTGACCGCATTGAGGCACGTTCGCGTGTCTGCGAGTATATAGACGGCTCTTTCGCGTTCACTCCGAGGGAAACGGTCCGCTATTGCTTCTGTGCGCACAGACGCGATTCCCTTGTCTCTTGCGAACACAGGGAACTCTGTGCATCCAAATCTACAGGCTAAGGACGCGTCTGCATATGTTTTGGTGAACAATCGAGTGTGCGTGTTCTGACAGCTGCCTCTATGCAGACGTCTCCACAGAGCCACTTCTGAATGCCCCGCAGCCCAGGACTGAATGGATACACTAACAAGTGCACCGGTGTGAGCAACCACATATGCAGAAGGACGTCTTTCATCTCACAGAAGCGCGAACGTCTTGGCGTTCAAGCACATGGCAGAAACAAGGTGTGAACAGATGAGCTGCTGCTATTTTCTCCGTTCGGCATGCTTCGTTGTAGCTCTCTTGCCGGTCGCCGGCTTAGCGGCTTGCTTTGCGCGACTAGCTCTGGGGAGAGAAGGAGATAGCGCCGGAAACCTCGCCTTTTGCCTTCTTCGGCGCTGGAACCTGGTTGCTGCGCCTTCTCTTTGTCCATGTGCACACACACGATTCCTCAGCGAAAACCATGCAGAAACCTTTCCACGAGCACCCAGGGATGTGCACCCAGCACCACGTGCACGCACACGCAGCTAGAGAAAAGCACCTACCTTTTCACACTCTGATGCCTAAGCAAACGCGTGGCCACACACACGCACACATCCGCAAGCGCGCCTACTCCCATCTATTGAGGGAAAGACGGACGAGCTCTTTGGTTGCTCTTCACAGGCTTGTCCCTGATCTATAGCTGAGGGCAAACACTTGTGTGCTTGTGGGAGAGCCTGTGTCTTTCCTGGAAGCGTTTGGGAGTTTTGCTCAGACGCGTGTTTCCTCAAGTTCAAGAATCAAGATCTAGGATACCTGCAGACAGGTGCCTGTTTGTGTGGAGACAGTCTGTTTGAAACTGTGTTCCTCAGCGCCCGCTCTTTCTCCCCGTCGCTCCACACGCCTGGGAGTCCCTTTCTTTCTCTCCACAAGCACGTGTGTTGACTTCGTCGCACATGTGCATCTGCACAAGCGTTGAGCTCAGCAGAGCGTGTCTCTTGACACTTGATGTGCGTTGGCTGTGTCTGCCTGCTCCAGTGAAGAGAGAAACGGGAAATCATCTTGGTAGAGGCAACAAAGCAAAAGCGAGGCAGGATTGACATCTGCTCAACAGAGACGGATTCCCTGCGCTGACACAGTTCACAGTTACACGAGAAGCAATCTGAGCGGTCCGTCGACCGGAGACGTGTTTCCCAAGAGGTCGTTTAGCGAGTGAACAGCAGTGTGCGCGACTTTCAGGAGTGTGCCTGGAAAGTGCCAGAATCACCAGGAGCATCTGTGCAAAAGCTGCTGCCTCTGTGACCGCATTGAGGCACGTTCGCGTGTCTGCGAGTATATAGACGGCTCTTTCGCGTTCACTCCGAGGGAAACGGTCCGCTATTGCTTCTGTGCGCACAGACGCGATTCCCTTGTCTCTTGCGAACACAGGGAACTCTGTGCATCCAAATCTACAGGCTAAGGACGCGTCTGCATATGTTTTGGTGAACAATCGAGTGTGCGTGTTCTGACAGCTGCCTCTATGCAGACGTCTCCACAGAGCCACTTCTGAATGCCCCGCAGCCCAGGACTGAATGGATACACTAACAAGTGCACCGGTGTGAGCAACCACATATGCAGAAGGACGTCTTTCATCTCACAGAAGCGCGAACGTCTTGGCGTTCAAGCACATGGCAGAAACAAGGTGTGAACAGATGAGCTGCTGCTATTTTCTCCGTTCGGCATGCTTCGTTGTAGCTCTCTTGCCGGTCGCCGGCTTAGCGGCTTGCTTTGCGCGACTAGCTCTGGGGAGAGAAGGAGATAGCGCCGGAAACCTCGCCTTTTGCCTTCTTCGGCGCTGGAACCTGGTTGCTGCGCCTTCTCTTTGTCCATGTGCACACACACGATTCCTCAGCGAAAACCATGCAGAAACCTTTCCACGAGCACCCAGGGATGTGCACCCAGCACCACGTGCACGCACACGCAGCTAGAGAAAAGCACCTACCTTTTCACACACTGATGCCTAAGCAAACGCGTGGCCACACACACGCACACATCCGCAAGCGCGCCTACTCCCATCTATTGAGGGAAAGACGGACGAGCTCTTTGGTTGCTCTTCACAGGCTTGTCCCTGATCTATAGCTGAGGGCAAACACTTGTGTGCTTGTGGGAGAGCCTGTGTCTTTCCTGGAAGCGTTTGGGAGTTTTGCTCAGACGCGTGTTTCCTCAAGTTCAAGAATCAAGATCTAGGATACCTGCAGACAGGTGCCTGTTTGTGTGGAGACAGTCTGTTTGAAACTGTGTTCCTCAGCGCCCGCTCTTTCTCCCCGTCGCTCCACACGCCTGGGAGTCCCTTTCTTTCTCTCCACAAGCACGTGTGTTGACTTCGTCGCACATGTGCATCTGCACAAGCGTTGAGCTCAGCAGAGCGTGTCTCTTGACACTTGATGTGCGTTGGCTGTGTCTGCCTGCTCCAGTGAAGAGAGAAACGGGAAATCATCTTGGTAGAGGCAACAAAGCAAAGGCGAGGCAGGATTGACATCTGCTCAACAGAGACGGATTCCCTGCGCTGACACAGTTCACAGTTACACGAGAAGCAATCTGAGCAGTCCGTCGACCGGAGACGTGTTTCCCAAGAGGTCGTTTAGCGAGTGAACAGCAGTGTGCGCGACTTTCAGGAGTGTGCCTGGAAAGTGCCAGAATCACCAGGAGCATCTGTGCAAAAGCTGCTGCCTCTGTGACCGCATTGAGGCACGTTCGCATGTCTGCGAGTATATAGACGGCTCTTTCGCGTTCACTCCGAGGGAAACGGTCCGCTATTGCTTCTGTGCGCACAGACGCGATTCCCTTGTCTCTTGCGAACACAGGGAACTCTGTGCATCCAAATCTACAGGCTAAGGACGCGTCTGCATATGTTTTGGTGAACAATCGAGTGTGCGTGTTCTGACAGCTGCCTCTATGCAGACGTCTCCACAGAGCCACTTCTGAATGCCCCGCAGCCCAGGACTGAATGGATACACTAACAAGTGCACCGGTGTGAGCAACCACATATGCAGAAGGACGTCTTTCATCTCACAGAAGCGCGAACGTCTTGGCGTTCAAGCACATGGCAGAAACAAGGTGTGAACAGATGAGCTGCTGCTATTTTCTCCGTTCGGCATGCTTCGTTGTAGCTCTCTTGCCGGTCGCCGGCTTAGCGGCTTGCTTTGCGCGACTAGCTCTGGGGAGAGAAGGAGATAGCGCCGGAAACCTCGCCTTTTGCCTTCTTCGGCGCTGGAACCTGGTTGCTGCGCCTTCTCTTTGTCCATGTGCACACACACGATTCCTCAGCGAAAACCATGCAGAAACCTTTCCACGAGCACCCAGGGATGTGCACCCAGCACCACGTGCACGCACACGCAGCTAGAGAAAAGCACCTACCTTTTCACACACTGATGCCTAAGCAAACGCGTGGCCACACACACGCACACATCCGCAAGCGCGCCTACTCCCATCTACTGAGGGAAAGACGGACGAGCTCTTTGGTTGCTCTTCACAGGCTTGTCCCTGATCTATAGCTGAGGGCAAACACTTGTGTGCTTGTGGGAGAGCCTGTGTCTTTCCTGGAAGCGTTTGGGAGTTTTGCTCAGACGCGTGTTTCCTCAAGTTCAAGAATCAAGATCTAGGATACCTGCAGACAGGTGCCTGTTTGTGTGGAGACAGTCTGTTTGAAACTGTGTTCCTCAGCGCCCGCTCTTTCTCCCCGTCGCTCCACACGCCTGGGAGTCCCTTTCTTTCTCTCCACAAGCACGTGTGTTGACTTCGTCGCACATGTGCATCTGCACAAGCGTTGAGCTCAGCAGAGCGTGTCTCTTGACACTTGATGTGCGTTGGCTGTGTCTGCCTGCTCCAGTGAAGAGAGAAACGGGAAATCATCTTGGTAGAGGCAACAAAGCAAAAGCGAGGCAGGATTGACATCTGCTCAACAGAGACGGATTCCCTGCGCTGACACAGTTCACAGTTACACGAGAAGCAATCTGAGCGGTCCGTCGACCGGAGACGTGTTTCCCAAGAGGTCGTTTAGCGAGTGAACAGCAGTGTGCGCGACTTTCAGGAGTGTGCCTGGAAAGTGCCAGAATCACCAGGAGCATCTGTGCAAAAGCTGCTGCCTCTGTGACCGCATTGAGGCACGTTCGCGTGTCTGCGAGTATATAGACGGCTCTTTCGCGTTCACTCCGAGGGAAACGGTCCGCTATTGCTTCTGTGCGCACAGACGCGATTCCCTTGTCTCTTGCGAACACAGGGAACTCTGTGCATCCAAATCTACAGGCTAAGGACGCGTCTGCATATGTTTTGGTGAACAATCGAGTGTGCGTGTTCTGACAGCTGCCTCTATGCAGACGTCTCCACAGAGCCACTTCTGAATGCCCCGCAGCCCAGGACTGAATGGATACACTAACAAGTGCACCGGTGTGAGCAACCACATATGCAGAAGGACGTCTTTCATCTCACAGAAGCGCGAACGTCTTGGCGTTCAAGCACATGGCAGAAACAAGGTGTGAACAGATGAGCTGCTGCTATTTTCTCCGTTCGGCATGCTTCGTTGTAGCTCTCTTGCCGGTCGCCGGCTTAGCGGCTTGCTTTGCGCGACTAGCTCTGGGGAGAGAAGGAGATAGCGCCGGAAACCTCGCCTTTTGCCTTCTTCGGCGCTGGAACCTGGTTGCTGCGCCTTCTCTTTGTCCATGTGCACACACACGATTCCTCAGCGAAAACCATGCAGAAACCTTTCCACGAGCACCCAGGGATGTGCACCCAGCACCACGTGCACGCACACGCAGCTAGAGAAAAGCACCTACCTTTTCACACACTGATGCCTAAGCAAACGCGTGGCCACACACACGCACACATCCGCAAGCGCGCCTACTCCCATCTACTGAGGGAAAGACGGACGAGCTCTTTGGTTGCTCTTCACAGGCTTGTCCCTGATCTATAGCTGAGGGCAAACACTTGTGTGCTTGTGGGAGAGCCTGTGTCTTTCCTGGAAGCGTTTGGGAGTTTTGCTCAGACGCGTGTTTCCTCAAGTTCAAGAATCAAGATCTAGGATACCTGCAGACAGGTGCCTGTTTGTGTGGAGACAGTCTGTTTGAAACTGTGTTCCTCAGCGCCCGCTCTTTCTCCCCGTCGCTCCACACGCCTGGGAGTCCCTTTCTTTCTCTCCACAAGCACGTGTGTTGACTTCGTCGCACATGTGCATCTGCACAAGCGTTGAGCTCAGCAGAGCGTGTCTCTTGACACTTGATGTGCGTTGGCTGTGTCTGCCTGCTCCAGTGAAGAGAGAAACGGGAAATCATCTTGGTAGAGGCAACAAAGCAAAAGCGAGGCAGGATTGACATCTGCTCAACAGAGACGGATTCCCTGCGCTGACACAGTTCACAGTTACACGAGAAGCAATCTGAGCGGTCCGTCGACCGGAGACGTGTTTCCCAAGAGGTCGTTTAGCGAGTGAACAGCAGTGTGCGCGACTTTCAGGAGTGTGCCTGGAAAGTGCCAGAATCACCAGGAGCATCTGTGCAAAAGCTGCTGCCTCTGTGACCGCATTGAGGCACGTTCGCGTGTCTGCGAGTATATAGACGGCTCTTTCGCGTTCACTCCGAGGGAAACGGTCCGCTATTGCTTCTGTGCGCACAGACGCGATTCCCTTGTCTCTTGCGAACACAGGGAACTCTGTGCATCCAAATCTACAGGCTAAGGACGCGTCTGCATATGTTTTGGTGAACAATCGAGTGTGCGTGTTCTGACAGCTGCCTCTATGCAGACGTCTCCACAGAGCCACTTCTGAATGCCCCGCAGCCCAGGACTGAATGGATACACTAACAAGTGCACCGGTGTGAGCAACCACATATGCAGAAGGACGTCTTTCATCTCACAGAAGCGCGAACGTCTTGGCGTTCAAGCACATGGCAGAAACAAGGTGTGAACAGATGAGCTGCTGCTATTTTCTCCGTTCGGCATGCTTCGTTGTAGCTCTCTTGCCGGTCGCCGGCTTAGCGGCTTGCTTTGCGCGACTAGCTCTGGGGAGAGAAGGAGATAGCGCCGGAAACCTCGCCTTTTGCCTTCTTCGGCGCTGGAACCTGGTTGCTGCGCCTTCTCTTTGTCCATGTGCACACACACGATTCCTCAGCGAAAACCATGCAGAAACCTTTCCACGAGCACCCAGGGATGTGCACCCAGCACCACGTGCACGCACACGCAGCTAGAGAAAAGCACCTACCTTTTCACACACTGATGCCTAAGCAAACGCGTGGCCACACACACGCACACATCCGCAAGCGCGCCTACTCCCATCTATTGAGGGAAAGACGGACGAGCTCTTTGGTTGCTCTTCACAGGCTTGTCCCTGATCTATAGCTGAGGGCAAACACTTGTGTGCTTGTGGGAGAGCCTGTGTCTTTCCTGGAAGCGTTTGGGAGTTTTGCTCAGACGCGTGTTTCCTCAAGTTCAAGAATCAAGATCTAGGATACCTGCAGACAGGTGCCTGTTTGTGTGGAGACAGTCTGTTTGAAACTGTGTTCCTCAGCGCCCGCTCTTTCTCCCCGTCGCTCCACACGCCTGGGAGTCCCTTTCTTTCTCTCCACAAGCACGTGTGTTGACTTCGTCGCACATGTGCATCTGCACAAGCGTTGAGCTCAGCAGAGCGTGTCTCTTGACACTTGATGTGCGTTGGCTGTGTCTGCCTGCTCCAGTGAAGAGAGAAACGGGAAATCGTCTTGGTAGAGGCAACAAAGCAAAAGCGAGGCAGGATTGACATCTGCTCAACAGAGACGGATTCCCTGCGCTGACACAGTTCACAGTTACACGAGAAGCAATCTGAGCGGTCCGTCGACCGGAGACGTGTTTCCCAAGAGGTCGTTTAGCGAGTGAACAGCAGTGTGCGCGACTTTCAGGAGTGTGCCTGGAAAGTGCCAGAATCACCAGGAGCATCTGTGCAAAAGCTGCTGCCTCTGTGACCGCATTGAGGCACGTTCGCGTGTCTGCGAGTATATAGACGGCTCTTTCGCGTTCACTCCGAGGGAAACGGTCCGCTATTGCTTCTGTGCGCACAGACGCGATTCCCTTGTCTCTTGCGAACACAGGGAACTCTGTGCATCCAAATCTACAGGCTAAGGACGCGTCTGCATATGTTTTGGTGAACAATCGAGTGTGCGTGTTCTGACAGCTGCCTCTATGCAGACGTCTCCACAGAGCCACTTCTGAATGCCCCGCAGCCCAGGACTGAATGGATACACTAACAAGTGCACCGGTGTGAGCAACCACATATGCAGAAGGACGTCTTTCATCTCACAGAAGCGCGAACGTCTTGGCGTTCAAGCACATGGCAGAAACAAGGTGTGAACAGATGAGCTGCTGCTATTTTCTCCGTTCGGCATGCTTCGTTGTAGCTCTCTTGCCGGTCGCCGGCTTAGCGGCTTGCTTTGCGCGACTAGCTCTGGGGAGAGAAGGAGATAGCGCCGGAAACCTCGCCTTTTGCCTTCTTCGGCGCTGGAACCTGGTTGCTGCGCCTTCTCTTTGTCCATGTGCACACACACGATTCCTCAGCGAAAACCATGCAGAAACCTTTCCACGAGCACCCAGGGATGTGCACCCAGCACCACGTGCACGCACACGCAGCTAGAGAAAAGCACCTACCTTTTCACACACTGATGCCTAAGCAAACGCGTGGCCACACACACGCACACATCCGCAAGCGCGCCTACTCCCATCTACTGAGGGAAAGACGGACGAGCTCTTTGGTTGCTCTTCACAGGCTTGTCCCTGATCTATAGCTGAGGGCAAACACTTGTGTGCTTGTGGGAGAGCCTGTGTCTTTCCTGGAAGCGTTTGGGAGTTTTGCTCAGACGCGTGTTTCCTCAAGTTCAAGAATCAAGATCTAGGATACCTGCAGACAGGTGCCTGTTTGTGTGGAGACAGTCTGTTTGAAACTGTGTTCCTCAGCGCCCGCTCTTTCTCCCCGTCGCTCCACACGCCTGGGAGTCCCTTTCTTTCTCTCCACAAGCACGTGTGTTGACTTCGTCGCACATGTGCATCTGCACAAGCGTTGAGCTCAGCAGAGCGTGTCTCTTGACACTTGATGTGCGTTGGCTGTGTCTGCCTGCTCCAGTGAAGAGAGAAACGGGAAATCATCTTGGTAGAGGCAACAAAGCAAAAGCGAGGCAGGATTGACATCTGCTCAACAGAGACGGATTCCCTGCGCTGACACAGTTCACAGTTACACGAGAAGCAATCTGAGCGGTCCGTCGACCGGAGACGTGTTTCCCAAGAGGTCGTTTAGCGAGTGAACAGCAGTGTGCGCGACTTTCAGGAGTGTGCCTGGAAAGTGCCAGAATCACCAGGAGCATCTGTGCAAAAGCTGCTGCCTCTGTGACCGCATTGAGGCACGTTCGCGTGTCTGCGAGTATATAGACGGCTCTTTCGCGTTCACTCCGAGGGAAACGGTCCGCTATTGCTTCTGTGCGCACAGACGCGATTCCCTTGTCTCTTGCGAACACAGGGAACTCTGTGCATCCAAATCTACAGGCTAAGGACGCGTCTGCATATGTTTTGGTGAACAATCGAGTGTGCGTGTTCTGACAGCTGCCTCTATGCAGACGTCTCCACAGAGCCACTTCTGAATGCCCCGCAGCCCAGGACTGAATGGATACACTAACAAGTGCACCGGTGTGAGCAACCACATATGCAGAAGGACGTCTTTCATCTCACAGAAGCGCGAACGTCTTGGCGTTCAAGCACATGGCAGAAACAAGGTGTGAACAGATGAGCTGCTGCTATTTTCTCCGTTCGGCATGCTTCGTTGTAGCTCTCTTGCCGGTCGCCGGCTTAGCGGCTTGCTTTGCGCGACTAGCTCTGGGGAGAGAAGGAGATAGCGCCGGAAACCTCGCCTTTTGCCTTCTTCGGCGCTGGAACCTGGTTGCTGCGCCTTCTCTTTGTCCATGTGCACACACACGATTCCTCAGCGAAAACCATGCAGAAACCTTTCCACGAGCACCCAGGGATGTGCACCCAGCACCACGTGCACGCACACGCAGCTAGAGAAAAGCACCTACCTTTTCACACACTGATGCCTAAGCAAACGCGTGGCCACACACACGCACACATCCGCAAGCGCGCCTACTCCCATCTATTGAGGGAAAGACGGACGAGCTCTTTGGTTGCTCTTCACAGGCTTGTCCCTGATCTATAGCTGAGGGCAAACACTTGTGTGCTTGTGGGAGAGCCTGTGTCTTTCCTGGAAGCGTTTGGGAGTTTTGCTCAGACGCGTGTTTCCTCAAGTTCAAGAATCAAGATCTAGGATACCTGCAGACAGGTGCCTGTTTGTGTGGAGACAGTCTGTTTGAAACTGTGTTCCTCAGCGCCCGCTCTTTCTCCCCGTCGCTCCACACGCCTGGGAGTCCCTTTCTTTCTCTCCACAAGCACGTGTGTTGACTTCGTCGCACATGTGCATCTGCACAAGCGTTGAGCTCAGCAGAGCGTGTCTCTTGACACTTGATGTGCGTTGGCTGTGTCTGCCTGCTCCAGTGAAGAGAGAAACGGGAAATCATCTTGGTAGAGGCAACAAAGCAAAAGCGAGGCAGGATTGACATCTGCTCAACAGAGACGGATTCCCTGCGCTGACACAGTTCACAGTTACACGAGAAGCAATCTGAGCGGTCCGTCGACCGGAGACGTGTTTCCCAAGAGGTCGTTTAGCGAGTGAACAGCAGTGTGCGCGACTTTCAGGAGTGTGCCTGGAAAGTGCCAGAATCACCAGGAGCATCTGTGCAAAAGCTGCTGCCTCTGTGACCGCATTGAGGCACGTTCGCGTGTCTGCGAGTATATAGACGGCTCTTTCGCGTTCACTCCGAGGGAAACGGTCCGCTATTGCTTCTGTGCGCACAGACGCGATTCCCTTGTCTCTTGCGAACACAGGGAACTCTGTGCATCCAAATCTACAGGCTAAGGACGCGTCTGCATATGTTTTGGTGAACAATCGAGTGTGCGTGTTCTGACAGCTGCCTCTATGCAGACGTCTCCACAGAGCCACTTCTGAATGCCCCGCAGCCCAGGACTGAATGGATACACTAACAAGTGCACCGGTGTGAGCAACCACATATGCAGAAGGACGTCTTTCATCTCACAGAAGCGCGAACGTCTTGGCGTTCAAGCACATGGCAGAAACAAGGTGTGAACAGATGAGCTGCTGCTATTTTCTCCGTTCGGCATGCTTCGTTGTAGCTCTCTTGCCGGTCGCCGGCTTAGCGGCTTGCTTTGCGCGACTAGCTCTGGGGAGAGAAGGAGATAGCGCCGGAAACCTCGCCTTTTGCCTTCTTCGGCGCTGGAACCTGGTTGCTGCGCCTTCTCTTTGTCCATGTGCACACACACGATTCCTCAGCGAAAACCATGCAGAAACCTTTCCACGAGCACCCAGGGATGTGCACCCAGCACCACGTGCACGCACACGCAGCTAGAGAAAAGCACCTACCTTTTCACACACTGATGCCTAAGCAAACGCGTGGCCACACACACGCACACATCCGCAAGCGCGCCTACTCCCATCTACTGAGAGAAAGACGGACGAGCTCTTTGGTTGCTCTTCACAGGCTTGTCCCTGATCTATAGCTGAGGGCAAACACTTGTGTGCTTGTGGGAGAGCCTGTGTCTTTCCTGGAAGCGTTTGGGAGTTTTGCTCAGACGCGTGTTTCCTCAAGTTCAAGAATCAAGATCTAGGATACCTGCAGACAGGTGCCTGTTTGTGTGGAGACAGTCTGTTTGAAACTGTGTTCCTCAGCGCCCGCTCTTTCTCCCCGTCGCTCCACACGCCTGGGAGTCCCTTTCTTTCTCTCCACAAGCACGTGTGTTGACTTCGTCGCACATGTGCATCTGCACAAGCGTTGAGCTCAGCAGAGCGTGTCTCTTGACACTTGATGTGCGTTGGCTGTGTCTGCCTGCTCCAGTGAAGAGAGAAACGGGAAATCATCTTGGTAGAGGCAAGAAAGCAAAGGCGAGGCAGGATTGACATCTGCTCAACAGAGACGGATTCCCTGCGCTGACACAGTTCACAGTTACACGAGAAGCAATCTGAGCGGTCCGTCGACCGGAGACGTGTTTCCCAAGAGGTCGTTTAGCGAGTGAACAGCAGTGTGCGCGACTTTCAGGAGTGTGCCTGGAAAGTGCCAGAATCACCAGGAGCATCTGTGCAAAAGCTGCTGCCTCTGTGACCGCATTGAGGCACGTTCGCGTGTCTGCGAGTATATAGACGGCTCTTTCGCGTTCACTCCGAGGGAAACGGTCCGCTATTGCTTCTGTGCGCACAGACGCGATTCCCTTGTCTCTTGCGAACACAGGGAACTCTGTGCATCCAAATCTACAGGCTAAGGACGCGTCTGCATATGTTTTGGTGAACAATCGAGTGTGCGTGTTCTGACAGCTGCCTCTATGCAGACGTCTCCACAGAGCCACTTCTGAATGCCCAGCAGCCCAGGACTGAATGGATACACTAACAAGTGCACCGGTGTGAGCAACCACATATGCAGAAGGACGTCTTTCATCTCACAGAAGCGCGAACGTCTTGGCGTTCAAGCACATGGCAGAAACAAGGTGTGAACAGATGAGCTGCTGCTATTTTCTCCGTTCGGCATGCTTCGTTGTAGCTCTCTTGCCGGTCGCCGGCTTAGCGGCTTGCTTTGCGCGACTAGCTCTGGGGAGAGAAGGAGATAGCGCCGGAAACCTCGCCTTTTGCCTTCTTCGGCGCTGGAACCTGGTTGCTGCGCCTTCTCTTTGTCCATGTGCACACACACGATTCCTCAGCGAAAACCATGCAGAAACCTTTCCACGAGCACCCAGGGATGTGCACCCAGCACCACGTGCACGCACACGCAGCTAGAGAAAAGCACCTACCTTTTCACACACTGATGCCTAAGCAAACGCGTGGCCACACACACGCACACATCCGCAAGCGCGCCTACTCCCATCTATTGAGGGAAAGACGGACGAGCTCTTTGGTTGCTCTTCACAGGCTTGTCCCTGATCTATAGCTGAGGGCAAACACTTGTGTGCTTGTGGGAGAGCCTGTGTCTTTCCTGGAAGCGTTTGGGAGTTTTGCTCAGACGCGTGTTTCCTCAAGTTCAAGAATCAAGATCTAGGATACCTGCAGACAGGTGCCTGTTTGTGTGGAGACAGTCTGTTTGAAACTGTGTTCCTCAGCGCCCGCTCTTTCTCCCCGTCGCTCCACACGCCTGGGAGTCCCTTTCTTTCTCTCCACAAGCACGTGTGTTGACTTCGTCGCACATGTGCATCTGCACAAGCGTTGAGCTCAGCAGAGCGTGTCTCTTGACACTTGATGTGCGTTGGCTGTGTCTGCCTGCTCCAGTGAAGAGAGAAACGGGAAATCATCTTGGTAGAGGCAACAAAGCAAAGGCGAGGCAGGATTGACATCTGCTCAACAGAGACGGATTCCCTGCGCTGACACAGTTCACAGTTACACGAGAAGCAATCTGAGCAGTCCGTCGACCGGAGACGTGTTTCCCAAGAGGTCGTTTAGCGAGTGAACAGCAGTGTGCGCGACTTTCAGGAGTGTGCCTGGAAAGTGCCAGAATCACCAGGAGCATCTGTGCAAAAGCTGCTGCCTCTGTGACCGCATTGAGGCACGTTCGCATGTCTGCGAGTATATAGACGGCTCTTTCGCGTTCACTCCGAGGGAAACGGTCCGCTATTGCTTCTGTGCGCACAGACGCGATTCCCTTGTCTCTTGCGAACACAGGGAACTCTGTGCATCCAAATCTACAGGCTAAGGACGCGTCTGCATATGTTTTGGTGAACAATCGAGTGTGCGTGTTCTGACAGCTGCCTCTATGCAGACGTCTCCACAGAGCCACTTCTGAATGCCCCGCAGCCCAGGACTGAATGGATACACTAACAAGTGCACCGGTGTGAGCAACCACATATGCAGAAGGACGTCTTTCATCTCACAGAAGCGCGAACGTCTTGGCGTTCAAGCACATGGCAGAAACAAGGTGTGAACAGATGAGCTGCTGCTATTTTCTCCGTTCGGCATGCTTCGTTGTAGCTCTCTTGCCGGTCGCCGGCTTAGCGGCTTGCTTTGCGCGACTAGCTCTGGGGAGAGAAGGAGATAGCGCCGGAAACCTCGCCTTTTGCCTTCTTCGGCGCTGGAACCTGGTTGCTGCGCCTTCTCTTTGTCCATGTGCACACACACGATTCCTCAGCGAAAACCATGCAGAAACCTTTCCACGAGCACCCAGGGATGTGCACCCAGCACCACGTGCACGCACACGCAGCTAGAGAAAAGCACCTACCTTTTCACACACTGATGCCTAAGCAAACGCGTGGCCACACACACGCACACATCCGCAAGCGCGCCTACTCCCATCTACTGAGAGAAAGACGGACGAGCTCTTTGGTTGCTCTTCACAGGCTTGTCCCTGATCTATAGCTGAGGGCAAACACTTGTGTGCTTGTGGGAGAGCCTGTGTCTTTCCTGGAAGCGTTTGGGAGTTTTGCTCAGACGCGTGTTTCCTCAAGTTCAAGAATCAAGATCTAGGATACCTGCAGACAGGTGCCTGTTTGTGTGGAGACAGTCTGTTTGAAACTGTGTTCCTCAGCGCCCGCTCTTTCTCCCCGTCGCTCCACACGCCTGGGAGTCCCTTTCTTTCTCTCCACAAGCACGTGTGTTGACTTCGTCGCACATGTGCATCTGCACAAGCGTTGAGCTCAGCAGAGCGTGTCTCTTGACACTTGATGTGCGTTGGCTGTGTCTGCCTGCTCCAGTGAAGAGAGAAACGGGAAATCGTCTTGGTAGAGGCAACAAAGCAAAAGCGAGGCAGGATTGACATCTGCTCAACAGAGACGGATTCCCTGCGCTGACACAGTTCACAGTTACACGAGAAGCAATCTGAGCGGTCCGTCGACCGGAGACGTGTTTCCCAAGAGGTCGTTTAGCGAGTGAACAGCAGTGTGCGCGACTTTCAGGAGTGTGCCTGGAAAGTGCCAGAATCACCAGGAGCATCTGTGCAAAAGCTGCTGCCTCTGTGACCGCATTGAGGCACGTTCGCGTGTCTGCGAGTATATAGACGGCTCTTTCGCGTTCACTCCGAGGGAAACGGTCCGCTATTGCTTCTGTGCGCACAGACGCGATTCCCTTGTCTCTTGCGAACACAGGGAACTCTGTGCATCCAAATCTACAGGCTAAGGACGCGTCTGCATATGTTTTGGTGAACAATCGAGTGTGCGTGTTCTGACAGCTGCCTCTATGCAGACGTCTCCACAGAGCCACTTCTGAATGCCCCGCAGCCCAGGACTGAATGGATACACTAACAAGTGCACCGGTGTGAGCAACCACATATGCAGAAGGACGTCTTTCATCTCACAGAAGCGCGAACGTCTTGGCGTTCAAGCACATGGCAGAAACAAGGTGTGAACAGATGAGCTGCTGCTATTTTCTCCGTTCGGCATGCTTCGTTGTAGCTCTCTTGCCGGTCGCCGGCTTAGCGGCTTGCTTTGCGCGACTAGCTCTGGGGAGAGAAGGAGATAGCGCCGGAAACCTCGCCTTTTGCCTTCTTCGGCGCTGGAACCTGGTTGCTGCGCCTTCTCTTTGTCCATGTGCACACACACGATTCCTCAGCGAAAACCATGCAGAAACCTTTCCACGAGCACCCAGGGATGTGCACCCAGCACCACGTGCACGCACACGCAGCTAGAGAAAAGCACCTACCTTTTCACACACTGATGCCTAAGCAAACGCGTGGCCACACACACGCACACATCCGCAAGCGCGCCTACTCCCATCTACTGAGGGAAAGACGGACGAGCTCTTTGGTTGCTCTTCACAGGCTTGTCCCTGATCTATAGCTGAGGGCAAACACTTGTGTGCTTGTGGGAGAGCCTGTGTCTTTCCTGGAAGCGTTTGGGAGTTTTGCTCAGACGCGTGTTTCCTCAAGTTCAAGAATCAAGATCTAGGATACCTGCAGACAGGTGCCTGTTTGTGTGGAGACAGTCTGTTTGAAACTGTGTTCCTCAGCGCCCGCTCTTTCTCCCCGTCGCTCCACACGCCTGGGAGTCCCTTTCTTTCTCTCCACAAGCACGTGTGTTGACTTCGTCGCACATGTGCATCTGCACAAGCGTTGAGCTCAGCAGAGCGTGTCTCTTGACACTTGATGTGCGTTGGCTGTGTCTGCCTGCTCCAGTGAAGAGAGAAACGGGAAATCATCTTGGTAGAGGCAACAAAGCAAAAGCGAGGCAGGATTGACATCTGCTCAACAGAGACGGATTCCCTGCGCTGACACAGTTCACAGTTACACGAGAAGCAATCTGAGCGGTCCGTCGACCGGAGACGTGTTTCCCAAGAGGTCGTTTAGCGAGTGAACAGCAGTGTGCGCGACTTTCAGGAGTGTGCCTGGAAAGTGCCAGAATCACCAGGAGCATCTGTGCAAAAGCTGCTGCCTCTGTGACCGCATTGAGGCACGTTCGCGTGTCTGCGAGTATATAGACGGCTCTTTCGCGTTCACTCCGAGGGAAACGGTCCGCTATTGCTTCTGTGCGCACAGACGCGATTCCCTTGTCTCTTGCGAACACAGGGAACTCTGTGCATCCAAATCTACAGGCTAAGGACGCGTCTGCATATGTTTTGGTGAACAATCAAGTGTGCGTGTTCTGACAGCTGCCTCTATGCAGACGTCTCCACAGAGCCACTTCTGAATGCCCCGCAGCCCAGGACTGAATGGATACACTAACAAGTGCACCGGTGTGAGCAACCACATATGCAGAAGGACGTCTTTCATCTCACAGAAGCGCGAACGTCTTGGCGTTCAAGCACATGGCAGAAACAAGGTGTGAACAGATGAGCTGCTGCTATTTTCTCCGTTCGGCATGCTTCGTTGTAGCTCTCTTGCCGGTCGCCGGCTTAGCGGCTTGCTTTGCGCGACTAGCTCTGGGGAGAGAAGGAGATAGCGCCGGAAACCTCGCCTTTTGCCTTCTTCGGCGCTGGAACCTGGTTGCTGCGCCTTCTCTTTGTCCATGTGCACACACACGATTCCTCAGCGAAAACCATGCAGAAACCTTTCCACGAGCACCCAGGGATGTGCACCCAGCACCACGTGCACGCACACGCAGCTAGAGAAAAGCACCTACCTTTTCACACACTGATGCCTAAGCAAACGCGTGGCCACACACACGCACACATCCGCAAGCGCGCCTACTCCCATCTACTGAGGGAAAGACGGACGAGCTCTTTGGTTGCTCTTCACAGGCTTGTCCCTGATCTATAGCTGAGGGCAAACACTTGTGTGCTTGTGGGAGAGCCTGTGTCTTTCCTGGAAGCGTTTGGGAGTTTTGCTCAGACGCGTGTTTCCTCAAGTTCAAGAATCAAGATCTAGGATACCTGCAGACAGGTGCCTGTTTGTGTGGAGACAGTCTGTTTGAAACTGTGTTCCTCAGCGCCCGCTCTTTCTCCCCGTCGCTCCACACGCCTGGGAGTCCCTTTCTTTCTCTCCACAAGCACGTGTGTTGACTTCGTCGCACATGTGCATCTGCACAAGCGTTGAGCTCAGCAGAGCGTGTCTCTTGACACTTGATGTGCGTTGGCTGTGTCTGCCTGCTCCAGTGAAGAGAGAAACGGGAAATCATCTTGGTAGAGGCAACAAAGCAAAAGCGAGGCAGGATTGACATCTGCTCAACAGAGACGGATTCCCTGCGCTGACACAGTTCACAGTTACACGAGAAGCAATCTGAGCGGTCCGTCGACCGGAGACGTGTTTCCCAAGAGGTCGTTTAGCGAGTGAACAGCAGTGTGCGCGACTTTCAGGAGTGTGCCTGGAAAGTGCCAGAATCACCAGGAGCATCTGTGCAAAAGCTGCTGCCTCTGTGACCGCATTGAGGCACGTTCGCGTGTCTGCGAGTATATAGACGGCTCTTTCGCGTTCACTCCGAGGGAAACGGTCCGCTATTGCTTCTGTGCGCACAGACGCGATTCCCTTGTCTCTTGCGAACACAGGGAACTCTGTGCATCCAAATCTACAGGCTAAGGACGCGTCTGCATATGTTTTGGTGAACAATCGAGTGTGCGTGTTCTGACAGCTGCCTCTATGCAGACGTCTCCACAGAGCCACTTCTGAATGCCCCGCAGCCCAGGACTGAATGGATACACTAACAAGTGCACCGGTGTGAGCAACCACATATGCAGAAGGACGTCTTTCATCTCACAGAAGCGCGAACGTCTTGGCGTTCAAGCACATGGCAGAAACAAGGTGTGAACAGATGAGCTGCTGCTATTTTCTCCGTTCGGCATGCTTCGTTGTAGCTCTCTTGCCGGTCGCCGGCTTAGCGGCTTGCTTTGCGCGACTAGCTCTGGGGAGAGAAGGAGATAGCGCCGGAAACCTCGCCTTTTGCCTTCTTCGGCGCTGGAACCTGGTTGCTGCGCCTTCTCTTTGTCCATGTGCACACACACGATTCCTCAGCGAAAACCATGCAGAAACCTTTCCACGAGCACCCAGGGATGTGCACCCAGCACCACGTGCACGCACACGCAGCTAGAGAAAAGCACCTACCTTTTCACACTCTGATGCCTAAGCAAACGCGTGGCCACACACACGCACACATCCGCAAGCGCGCCTACTCCCATCTATTGAGGGAAAGACGGACGAGCTCTTTGGTTGCTCTTCACAGGCTTGTCCCTGATCTATAGCTGAGGGCAAACACTTGTGTGCTTGTGGGAGAGCCTGTGTCTTTCCTGGAAGCGTTTGGGAGTTTTGCTCAGACGCGTGTTTCCTCAAGTTCAAGAATCAAGATCTAGGATACCTGCAGACAGGTGCCTGTTTGTGTGGAGACAGTCTGTTTGAAACTGTGTTCCTCAGCGCCCGCTCTTTCTCCCCGTCGCTCCACACGCCTGGGAGTCCCTTTCTTTCTCTCCACAAGCACGTGTGTTGACTTCGTCGCACATGTGCATCTGCACAAGCGTTGAGCTCAGCAGAGCGTGTCTCTTGACACTTGATGTGCGTTGGCTGTGTCTGCCTGCTCCAGTGAAGAGAGAAACGGGAAATCGTCTTGGTAGAGGCAACAAAGCAAAAGCGAGGCAGGATTGACATCTGCTCAACAGAGACGGATTCCCTGCGCTGACACAGTTCACAGTTACACGAGAAGCAATCTGAGCGGTCCGTCGACCGGAGACGTGTTTCCCAAGAGGTCGTTTAGCGAGTGAACAGCAGTGTGCGCGACTTTCAGGAGTGTGCCTGGAAAGTGCCAGAATCACCAGGAGCATCTGTGCAAAAGCTGCTGCCTCTGTGACCGCATTGAGGCACGTTCGCGTGTCTGCGAGTATATAGACGGCTCTTTCGCGTTCACTCCGAGGGAAACGGTCCGCTATTGCTTCTGTGCGCACAGACGCGATTCCCTTGTCTCTTGCGAACACAGGGAACTCTGTGCATCCAAATCTACAGGCTAAGGACGCGTCTGCATATGTTTTGGTGAACAATCGAGTGTGCGTGTTCTGACAGCTGCCTCTATGCAGACGTCTCCACAGAGCCACTTCTGAATGCCCCGCAGCCCAGGACTGAATGGATACACTAACAAGTGCACCGGTGTGAGCAACCACATATGCAGAAGGACGTCTTTCATCTCACAGAAGCGCGAACGTCTTGGCGTTCAAGCACATGGCAGAAACAAGGTGTGAACAGATGAGCTGCTGCTATTTTCTCCGTTCGGCATGCTTCGTTGTAGCTCTCTTGCCGGTCGCCGGCTTAGCGGCTTGCTTTGCGCGACTAGCTCTGGGGAGAGAAGGAGATAGCGCCGGAAACCTCGCCTTTTGCCTTCTTCGGCGCTGGAACCTGGTTGCTGCGCCTTCTCTTTGTCCATGTGCACACACACGATTCCTCAGCGAAAACCATGCAGAAACCTTTCCACGAGCACCCAGGGATGTGCACCCAGCACCACGTGCACGCACACGCAGCTAGAGAAAAGCACCTACCTTTTCACACACTGATGCCTAAGCAAACGCGTGGCCACACACACGCACACATCCGCAAGCGCGCCTACTCCCATCTACTGAGGGAAAGACGGACGAGCTCTTTGGTTGCTCTTCACAGGCTTGTCCCTGATCTATAGCTGAGGGCAAACACTTGTGTGCTTGTGGGAGAGCCTGTGTCTTTCCTGGAAGCGTTTGGGAGTTTTGCTCAGACGCGTGTTTCCTCAAGTTCAAGAATCAAGATCTAGGATACCTGCAGACAGGTGCCTGTTTGTGTGGAGACAGTCTGTTTGAAACTGTGTTCCTCAGCGCCCGCTCTTTCTCCCCATCGCTCCACACGCCTGGGAGTCCCTTTCTTTCTCTCCACAAGCACGTGTGTTGACTTCGTCGCACATGTGCATCTGCACAAGCGTTGAGCTCAGCAGAGCGTGTCTCTTGACACTTGATGTGCGTTGGCTGTGTCTGCCTGCTCCAGTGAAGAGAGAAACGGGAAATCATCTTGGTAGAGGCAACAAAGCAAAAGCGAGGCAGGATTGACATCTGCTCAACAGAGACGGATTCCCTGCGCTGACACAGTTCACAGTTACACGAGAAGCAATCTGAGCGGTCCGTCGACCGGAGACGTGTTTCCCAAGAGGTCGTTTAGCGAGTGAACAGCAGTGTGCGCGACTTTCAGGAGTGTGCCTGGAAAGTGCCAGAATCACCAGGAGCATCTGTGCAAAAGCTGCTGCCTCTGTGACCGCATTGAGGCACGTTCGCGTGTCTGCGAGTATATAGACGGCTCTTTCGCGTTCACTCCGAGGGAAACGGTCCGCTATTGCTTCTGTGCGCACAGACGCGATTCCCTTGTCTCTTGCGAACACAGGGAACTCTGTGCATCCAAATCTACAGGCTAAGGACGCGTCTGCATATGTTTTGGTGAACAATCGAGTGTGCGTGTTCTGACAGCTGCCTCTATGCAGACGTCTCCACAGAGCCACTTCTGAATGCCCCGCAGCCCAGGACTGAATGGATACACTAACAAGTGCACCGGTGTGAGCAACCACATATGCAGAAGGACGTCTTTCATCTCACAGAAGCGCGAACGTCTTGGCGTTCAAGCACATGGCAGAAACAAGGTGTGAACAGATGAGCTGCTGCTATTTTCTCCGTTCGGCATGCTTCGTTGTAGCTCTCTTGCCGGTCGCCGGCTTAGCGGCTTGCTTTGCGCGACTAGCTCTGGGGAGAGAAGGAGATAGCGCCGGAAACCTCGCCTTTTGCCTTCTTCGGCGCTGGAACCTGGTTGCTGCGCCTTCTCTTTGTCCATGTGCACACACACGATTCCTCAGCGAAAACCATGCAGAAACCTTTCCACGAGCACCCAGGGATGTGCACCCAGCACCACGTGCACGCACACGCAGCTAGAGAAAAGCACCTACCTTTTCACACACTGATGCCTAAGCAAACGCGTGGCCACACACACGCACACATCCGCAAGCGCGCCTACTCCCATCTATTGAGGGAAAGACGGACGAGCTCTTTGGTTGCTCTTCACAGGCTTGTCCCTGATCTATAGCTGAGGGCAAACACTTGTGTGCTTGTGGGAGAGCCTGTGTCTTTCCTGGAAGCGTTTGGGAGTTTTGCTCAGACGCGTGTTTCCTCAAGTTCAAGAATCAAGATCTAGGATACCTGCAGACAGGTGCCTGTTTGTGTGGAGACAGTCTGTTTGAAACTGTGTTCCTCAGCGCCCGCTCTTTCTCCCCGTCGCTCCACACGCCTGGGAGTCCCTTTCTTTCTCTCCACAAGCACGTGTGTTGACTTCGTCGCACATGTGCATCTGCACAAGCGTTGAGCTCAGCAGAGCGTGTCTCTTGACACTTGATGTGCGTTGGCTGTGTCTGCCTGCTCCAGTGAAGAGAGAAACGGGAAATCATCTTGGTAGAGGCAACAAAGCAAAAGCGAGGCAGGATTGACATCTGCTCAACAGAGACGGATTCCCTGCGCTGACACAGTTCACAGTTACACGAGAAGCAATCTGAGCGGTCCGTCGACCGGAGACGTGTTTCCCAAGAGGTCGTTTAGCGAGTGAACAGCAGTGTGCGCGACTTTCAGGAGTGTGCCTGGAAAGTGCCAGAATCACCAGGAGCATCTGTGCAAAAGCTGCTGCCTCTGTGACCGCATTGAGGCACGTTCGCGTGTCTGCGAGTATATAGACGGCTCTTTCGCGTTCACTCCGAGGGAAACGGTCCGCTATTGCTTCTGTGCGCACAGACGCGATTCCCTTGTCTCTTGCGAACACAGGGAACTCTGTGCATCCAAATCTACAGGCTAAGGACGCGTCTGCATATGTTTTGGTGAACAATCGAGTGTGCGTGTTCTGACAGCTGCCTCTATGCAGACGTCTCCACAGAGCCACTTCTGAATGCCCCGCAGCCCAGGACTGAATGGATACACTAACAAGTGCACCGGTGTGAGCAACCACATATGCAGAAGGACGTCTTTCATCTCACAGAAGCGCGAACGTCTTGGCGTTCAAGCACATGGCAGAAACAAGGTGTGAACAGATGAGCTGCTGCTATTTTCTCCGTTCGGCATGCTTCGTTGTAGCTCTCTTGCCGGTCGCCGGCTTAGCGGCTTGCTTTGCGCGACTAGCTCTGGGGAGAGAAGGAGATAGCGCCGGAAACCTCGCCTTTTGCCTTCTTCGGCGCTGGAACCTGGTTGCTGCGCCTTCTCTTTGTCCATGTGCACACACACGATTCCTCAGCGAAAACCATGCAGAAACCTTTCCACGAGCACCCAGGGATGTGCACCCAGCACCACGTGCACGCACACGCAGCTAGAGAAAAGCACCTACCTTTTCACACACTGATGCCTAAGCAAACGCGTGGCCACACACACGCACACATCCGCAAGCGCGCCTACTCCCATCTATTGAGGGAAAGACGGACGAGCTCTTTGGTTGCTCTTCACAGGCTTGTCCCTGATCTATAGCTGAGGGCAAACACTTGTGTGCTTGTGGGAGAGCCTGTGTCTTTCCTGGAAGCGTTTGGGAGTTTTGCTCAGACGCGTGTTTCCTCAAGTTCAAGAATCAAGATCTAGGATACCTGCAGACAGGTGCCTGTTTGTGTGGAGACAGTCTGTTTGAAACTGTGTTCCTCAGCGCCCGCTCTTTCTCCCCGTCGCTCCACACGCCTGGGAGTCCCTTTCTTTCTCTCCACAAGCACGTGTGTTGACTTCGTCGCACATGTGCATCTGCACAAGCGTTGAGCTCAGCAGAGCGTGTCTCTTGACACTTGATGTGCGTTGGCTGTGTCTGCCTGCTCCAGTGAAGAGAGAAACGGGAAATCATCTTGGTAGAGGCAACAAAGCAAAAGCGAGGCAGGATTGACATCTGCTCAACAGAGACGGATTCCCTGCGCTGACACAGTTCACAGTTACACGAGAAGCAATCTGAGCGGTCCGTCGACCGGAGACGTGTTTCCCAAGAGGTCGTTTAGCGAGTGAACAGCAGTGTGCGCGACTTTCAGGAGTGTGCCTGGAAAGTGCCAGAATCACCAGGAGCATCTGTGCAAAAGCTGCTGCCTCTGTGACCGCATTGAGGCACGTTCGCGTGTCTGCGAGTATATAGACGGCTCTTTCGCGTTCACTCCGAGGGAAACGGTCCGCTATTGCTTCTGTGCGCACAGACGCGATTCCCTTGTCTCTTGCGAACACAGGGAACTCTGTGCATCCAAATCTACAGGCTAAGGACGCGTCTGCATATGTTTTGGTGAACAATCGAGTGTGCGTGTTCTGACAGCTGCCTCTATGCAGACGTCTCCACAGAGCCACTTCTGAATGCCCCGCAGCCCAGGACTGAATGGATACACTAACAAGTGCACCGGTGTGAGCAACCACATATGCAGAAGGACGTCTTTCATCTCACAGAAGCGCGAACGTCTTGGCGTTCAAGCACATGGCAGAAACAAGGTGTGAACAGATGAGCTGCTGCTATTTTCTCCGTTCGGCATGCTTCGTTGTAGCTCTCTTGCCGGTCGCCGGCTTAGCGGCTTGCTTTGCGCGACTAGCTCTGGGGAGAGAAGGAGATAGCGCCGGAAACCTCGCCTTTTGCCTTCTTCGGCGCTGGAACCTGGTTGCTGCGCCTTCTCTTTGTCCATGTGCACACACACGATTCCTCAGCGAAAACCATGCAGAAACCTTTCCACGAGCACCCAGGGATGTGCACCCAGCACCACGTGCACGCACACGCAGCTAGAGAAAAGCACCTACCTTTTCACACACTGAAGCCTAAGCAAACGCGTGGCCACACACACGCACACATCCGCAAGCGCGCCTACTCCCATCTATTGAGGGAAAGACGGACGAGCAACGTCCTGACAGGCTTGAGGGGAAAAACGTCCGTTGACGGTTGGCGTACTGCACGCCCGCCTACGGGGCTGCAGGGGAATCCACATTTGGAAGGTACCTGAAGATGTGTGCCTGTTCTTGGAGCTCCGCTAGTAGGGTATCAAAGACACTCGTAGGCAGTACTGAATGCTGCTCCGTGCTACTTCTCCTCCGCTGGCAAATGCTTCACAGTCGCCCTAGGAAAGACGTTTAACAATCGATCTCCAAGAGGAACGAAACACATGATGCCATAAGGCGAAAGAATAGCAGGGCATCTCTTCACAGGCTTGTCCCTGATCTATAGCTGAGGGCAAACACTTGTGTGCTTGTGGGAGAGCCTGTGTCTTTCCTGGAAGCGTTTGGGAGTTTTGCTCAGACGCGTGTTTCCTCAAGTTCAAGAATCAAGATCTAGGATACCTGCAGACAGTGCCTGTTTGTGTGGAGACAGTCTGTTTGAAACTGTGTTCCTCAGCGCCCGCTCTTTCTCCCCGTCGCTCCACACGCCTGGGAGTCCCTTTCTTTCTCTCCACAAGCACGTGTGTTGACTTCGTCGCACATGTGCATCTGCACAAGCGTTGAGCTCAGCAGAGCGTGTCTCTTGACACTTGATGTGCGTTGGCTGTGTCTGCCTGCTCCAGTGAAGAGAGAAACGGGAAATCATCTTGGTAGAGGCAACAAAGCAAAAGCGAGGCAGGATTGACATCTGCTCAACAGAGACGGATTCCCTGCGCTGACACAGTTCACAGTTACACGAGAAGCAATCTGAGCGGTCCGTCGACCGGAGACGTGTTTCCCAAGAGGTCGTTTAGCGAGTGAACAGCAGTGTGCGCGACTTTCAGGAGTGTGCCTGGAAAGTGCCAGAATCACCAGGAGCATCTGTGCAAAAGCTGCTGCCTCTGTGACCGCATTGAGGCACGTTCGCGTGTCTGCGAGTATATAGACGGCTCTTTCGCGTTCACTCCGAGGGAAACGGTCCGCTATTGCTTCTGTGCGCACAGACGCGATTCCCTTGTCTCTTGCGAACACAGGGAACTCTGTGCATCCAAATCTACAGGCTAAGGACGCGTCTGCATATGTTTTGGTGAACAATCGAGTGTGCGTGTTCTGACAGCTGCCTCTATGCAGACGTCTCCACAGAGCCACTTCTGAATGCCCCGCAGCCCAGGACTGAATGGATACACTAACAAGTGCACCGGTGTGAGCAACCACATATGCAGAAGGACGTCTTTCATCTCACAGAAGCGCGAACGTCTTGGCGTTCAAGCACATGGCAGAAACAAGGTGTGAACAGATGAGCTGCTGCTATTTTCTCCGTTCGGCATGCTTCGTTGTAGCTCTCTTGCCGGTCGCCGGCTTAGCGGCTTGCTTTGCGCGACTAGCTCTGGGGAGAGAAGGAGATAGCGCCGGAAACCTCGCCTTTTGCCTTCTTCGGCGCTGGAACCTGGTTGCTGCGCCTTCTCTTTGTCCATGTGCACACACACGATTCCTCAGCGAAAACCATGCAGAAACCTTTCCACGAGCACCCAGGGATGTGCACCCAGCACCACGTGCACGCACACGCAGCTAGAGAAAAGCACCTACCTTTTCACACACTGATGCCTAAGCAAACGCGTGGCCACACACACGCACACATCCGCAAGCGCGCCTACTCCCATCTATTGAGGGAAAGACGGACGAGCTCTTTGGTTGCTCTTCACAGGCTTGTCCCTGATCTATAGCTGAGGGCAAACACTTGTGTGCTTGTGGGAGAGCCTGTGTCTTTCCTGGAAGCGTTTGGGAGTTTTGCTCAGACGCGTGTTTCCTCAAGTTCAAGAATCAAGATCTAGGATACCTGCAGACAGGTGCCTGTTTGTGTGGAGACAGTCTGTTTGAAACTGTGTTCCTCAGCGCCCGCTCTTTCTCCCCGTCGCTCCACACGCCTGGGAGTCCCTTTCTTTCTCTCCACAAGCACGTGTGTTGACTTCGTCGCACATGTGCATCTGCACAAGCGTTGAGCTCAGCAGAGCGTGTCTCTTGACACTTGATGTGCGTTGGCTGTGTCTGCCTGCTCCAGTGAAGAGAGAAACGGGAAATCATCTTGGTAGAGGCAACAAAGCAAAAGCGAGGCAGGATTGACATCTGCTCAACAGAGACGGATTCCCTGCGCTGACACAGTTCACAGTTACACGAGAAGCAATCTGAGCGGTCCGTCGACCGGAGACGTGTTTCCCAAGAGGTCGTTTAGCGAGTGAACAGCAGTGTGCGCGACTTTCAGGAGTGTGCCTGGAAAGTGCCAGAATCACCAGGAGCATCTGTGCAAAAGCTGCTGCCTCTGTGACCGCATTGAGGCACGTTCGCGTGTCTGCGAGTATATAGACGGCTCTTTCGCGTTCACTCCGAGGGAAACGGTCCGCTATTGCTTCTGTGCGCACAGACGCGATTCCCTTGTCTCTTGCGAACACAGGGAACTCTGTGCATCCAAATCTACAGGCTAAGGACGCGTCTGCATATGTTTTGGTGAACAATCGAGTGTGCGTGTTCTGACAGCTGCCTCTATGCAGACGTCTCCACAGAGCCACTTCTGAATGCCCCGCAGCCCAGGACTGAATGGATACACTAACAAGTGCACCGGTGTGAGCAACCACATATGCAGAAGGACGTCTTTCATCTCACAGAAGCGCGAACGTCTTGGCGTTCAAGCACATGGCAGAAACAAGGTGTGAACAGATGAGCTGCTGCTATTTTCTCCGTTCGGCATGCTTCGTTGTAGCTCTCTTGCCGGTCGCCGGCTTAGCGGCTTGCTTTGCGCGACTAGCTCTGGGGAGAGAAGGAGATAGCGCCGGAAACCTCGCCTTTTGCCTTCTTCGGCGCTGGAACCTGGTTGCTGCGCCTTCTCTTTGTCCATGTGCACACACACGATTCCTCAGCGAAAACCATGCAGAAACCTTTCCACGAGCACCCAGGGATGTGCACCCAGCACCACGTGCACGCACACGCAGCTAGAGAAAAGCACCTACCTTTTCACACACTGATGCCTAAGCAAACGCGTGGCCACACACACGCACACATCCGCAAGCGCGCCTACTCCCATCTATTGAGGGAAAGACGGACGAGCTCTTTGGTTGCTCTTCACAGGCTTGTCCCTGATCTATAGCTGAGGGCAAACACTTGTGTGCTTGTGGGAGAGCCTGTGTCTTTCCTGGAAGCGTTTGGGAGTTTTGCTCAGACGCGTGTTTCCTCAAGTTCAAGAATCAAGATCTAGGATACCTGCAGACAGGTGCCTGTTTGTGTGGAGACAGTCTGTTTGAAACTGTGTTCCTCAGCGCCCGCTCTTTCTCCCCGTCGCTCCACACGCCTGGGAGTCCCTTTCTTTCTCTCCACAAGCACGTGTGTTGACTTCGTCGCACATGTGCATCTGCACAAGCGTTGAGCTCAGCAGAGCGTGTCTCTTGACACTTGATGTGCGTTGGCTGTGTCTGCCTGCTCCAGTGAAGAGAGAAACGGGAAATCATCTTGGTAGAGGCAACAAAGCAAAAGCGAGGCAGGATTGACATCTGCTCAACAGAGACGGATTCCCTGCGCTGACACAGTTCACAGTTACATGAGAAGCAATCTGAGCGGTCCGTCGACCGGAGACGTGTTTCCCAAGAGGTCGTTTAGCGAGTGAACAGCAGTGTGCGCGACTTTCAGGAGTGTGCCTGGAAAGTGCCAGAATCACCAGGAGCATCTGTGCAAAAGCTGCTGCCTCTGTGACCGCATTGAGGCACGTTCGCGTGTCTGCGAGTATATAGACGGCTCTTTCGCGTTCACTCCGAGGGAAACGGTCCGCTATTGCTTCTGTGCGCACAGACGCGATTCCCTTGTCTCTTGCGAACACAGGGAACTCTGTGCATCCAAATCTACAGGCTAAGGACGCGTCTGCATATGTTTTGGTGAACAATCGAGTGTGCGTGTTCTGACAGCTGCCTCTATGCAGACGTCTCCACAGAGCCACTTCTGAATGCCCCGCAGCCCAGGACTGAATGGATACACTAACAAGTGCACCGGTGTGAGCAACCACATATGCAGAAGGACGTCTTTCATCTCACAGAAGCGCGAACGTCTTGGCGTTCAAGCACATGGCAGAAACAAGGTGTGAACAGATGAGCTGCTGCTATTTTCTCCGTTCGGCATGCTTCGTTGTAGCTCTCTTGCCGGTCGCCGGCTTAGCGGCTTGCTTTGCGCGACTAGCTCTGGGGAGAGAAGGAGATAGCGCCGGAAACCTCGCCTTTTGCCTTCTTCGGCGCTGGAACCTGGTTGCTGCGCCTTCTCTTTGTCCATGTGCACACACACGATTCCTCAGCGAAAACCATGCAGAAACCTTTCCACGAGCACCCAGGGATGTGCACCCAGCACCACGTGCACGCACACGCAGCTAGAGAAAAGCACCTACCTTTTCACACACTGATGCCTAAGCAAACGCGTGGCCACACACACGCACACATCCGCAAGCGCGCCTACTCCCATCTATTGAGGGAAAGACGGACGAGCTCTTTGGTTGCTCTTCACAGGCTTGTCCCTGATCTATAGCTGAGGGCAAACACTTGTGTGCTTGTGGGAGAGCCTGTGTCTTTCCTGGAAGCGTTTGGGAGTTTTGCTCAGACGCGTGTTTCCTCAAGTTCAAGAATCAAGATCTAGGATACCTGCAGACAGGTGCCTGTTTGTGTGGAGACAGTCTGTTTGAAACTGTGTTCCTCAGCGCCCGCTCTTTCTCCCCGTCGCTCCACACGCCTGGGAGTCCCTTTCTTTCTCTCCACAAGCACGTGTGTTGACTTCGTCGCACATGTGCATCTGCACAAGCGTTGAGCTCAGCAGAGCGTGTCTCTTGACACTTGATGTGCGTTGGCTGTGTCTGCCTGCTCCAGTGAAGAGAGAAACGGGAAATCATCTTGGTAGAGGCAACAAAGCAAAGGCGAGGCAGGATTGACATCTGCTCAACAGAGACGGATTCCCTGCGCTGACACAGTTCACAGTTACACGAGAAGCAATCTGAGCGGTCCGTCGACCGGAGACGTGTTTCCCAAGAGGTCGTTTAGCGAGTGAACAGCAGTGTGCGCGACTTTCAGGAGTGTGCCTGGAAAGTGCCAGAATCACCAGGAGCATCTGTGCAAAAGCTGCTGCCTCTGTGACCGCATTGAGGCACGTTCGCGTGTCTGCGAGTATATAGACGGCTCTTTCGCGTTCACTCCGAGGGAAACGGTCCGCTATTGCTTCTGTGCGCACAGACGCGATTCCCTTGTCTCTTGCGAACACAGGGAACTCTGTGCATCCAAATCTACAGGCTAAGGACGCGTCTGCATATGTTTTGGTGAGCAATCGAGTGTGCGTGTTCTGACAGCTGCCTCTATGCAGACGTCTCCACAGAGCCACTTCTGAATGCCCCGCAGCCCAGGACTGAATGGATACACTAACAAGTGCACCGGTGTGAGCAACCACATATGCAGAAGGACGTCTTTCATCCCACAGAAGCGCGAACGTCTTGGCGTTCAAGCACATGGCAGAAACAAGGTGTGAACAGATGAGCTGCTGCTATTTTCTCCGTTCGGCATGCTTCGTTGTAGCTCTCTTGCCGGTCGCCGGCTTAGCGGCTTGCTTTGCGCGACTAGCTCTGGGGAGAGAAGGAGATAGCGCCGGAAACCTCGCCTTTTGCCTTCTTCGGCGCTGGAACCTGGTTGCTGCGCCTTCTCTTTGTCCATGTGCACACACACGATTCCTCAGCGAAAACCATGCAGAAACCTTTCCACGAGCACCCAGGGATGTGCACCCAGCACCACGTGCACGCACACGCAGCTAGAGAAAAGCACCTACCTTTTCACACACTGATGCCTAAGCAAACGCGTGGCCACACACACGCACACATCCGCAAGCGCGCCTACTCCCATCTATTGAGGGAAAGACGGACGAGCTCTTTGGTTGCTCTTCACAGGCTTGTCCCTGATCTATAGCTGAGGGCAAACACTTGTGTGCTTGTGGGAGAGCCTGTGTCTTTCCTGGAAGCGTTTGGGAGTTTTGCTCAGACGCGTGTTTCCTCAAGTTCAAGAATCAAGATCTAGGATACCTGCAGACAGGTGCCTGTTTGTGTGGAGACAGTCTGTTTGAAACTGTGTTCCTCAGCGCCCGCTCTTTCTCCCCGTCGCTCCACACGCCTGGGAGTCCCTTTCTTTCTCTCCACAAGCACGTGTGTTGACTTCGTCGCACATGTGCATCTGCACAAGCGTTGAGCTCAGCAGAGCGTGTCTCTTGACACTTGATGTGCGTTGGCTGTGTCTGCCTGCTCCAGTGAAGAGAGAAACGGGAAATCATCTTGGTAGAGGCAACAAAGCAAAAGCGAGGCAGGATTGACATCTGCTCAACAGAGACGGATTCCCTGCGCTGACACAGTTCACAGTTACACGAGAAGCAATCTGAGCGGTCCGTCGACCGGAGACGTGTTTCCCAAGAGGTCGTTTAGCGAGTGAACAGCAGTGTGCGCGACTTTCAGGAGTGTGCCTGGAAAGTGCCAGAATCACCAGGAGCATCTGTGCAAAAGCTGCTGCCTCTGTGACCGCATTGAGGCACGTTCGCGTGTCTGCGAGTATATAGACGGCTCTTTCGCGTTCACTCCGAGGGAAACGGTCCGCTATTGCTTCTGTGCGCACAGACGCGATTCCCTTGTCTCTTGCGAACACAGGGAACTCTGTGCATCCAAATCTACAGGCTAAGGACGCGTCTGCATATGTTTTGGTGAGCAATCGAGTGTGCGTGTTCTGACAGCTGCCTCTATGCAGACGTCTCCACAGAGCCACTTCTGAATGCCCCGCAGCCCAGGACTGAATGGATACACTAACAAGTGCACCGGTGTGAGCAACCACATATGCAGAAGGACGTCTTTCATCTCACAGAAGCGCGAACGTCTTGGCGTTCAAGCACATGGCAGAAACAAGGTGTGAACAGATGAGCTGCTGCTATTTTCTCCGTTCGGCATGCTTCGTTGTAGCTCTCTTGCCGGTCGCCGGCTTAGCGGCTTGCTTTGCGCGACTAGCTCTGGGGAGAGAAGGAGATAGCGCCGGAAACCTCGCCTTTTGCCTTCTTCGGCGCTGGAACCTGGTTGCTGCGCCTTCTCTTTGTCCATGTGCACACACACGATTCCTCAGCGAAAACCATGCAGAAACCTTTCCACGAGCACCCAGGGATGTGCACCCAGCACCACGTGCACGCACACGCAGCTAGAGAAAAGCACCTACCTTTTCACACACTGAAGCCTAAGCAAACGCGTGGCCACACACACGCACACATCCGCAAGCGCGCCTACTCCCATCTATTGAGGGAAAGACGGACGAGCAACGTCCTGACAGGCTTGAGGGGAAAAACGTCCGTTGACGGTTGGCGTACTGCACGCCCGCCTACGGGGCTGCAGGGGAATCCACATTTGGAAGGTACCTGAAGATGTGTGCCTGTTCTTGGAGCTCCGCTAGTAGGGTATCAAAGACACTCGTAGGCAGTACTGAATGCTGCTCCGTGCTACTTCTCCTCCGCTGGCAAATGCTTCACAGTCGCCCTAGGAAAGACGTTTAACAATCGATCTCCAAGAGGAACGAAACACATGATGCCATAAGGCGAAAGAATAGCAGGGCATCTCTTCACAGGCTTGTCCCTGATCTATAGCTGAGGGCAAACACTTGTGTGCTTGTGGGAGAGCCTGTGTCTTTCCTGGAAGCGTTTGGGAGTTTTGCTCAGACGCGTGTTTCCTCAAGTTCAAGAATCAAGATCTAGGATACCTGCAGACAGGTGCCTGTTTGTGTGGAGACAGTCTGTTTGAAACTGTGTTCCTCAGCGCCCGCTCTTTCTCCCCGTCGCTCCACACGCCTGGGAGTCCCTTTCTTTCTCTCCACAAGCACGTGTGTTGACTTCGTCGCACATGTGCATCTGCACAAGCGTTGAGCTCAGCAGAGCGTGTCTCTTGACACTTGATGTGCGTTGGCTGTGTCTGCCTGCTCCAGTGAAGAGAGAAACGGGAAATCATCTTGGTAGAGGCAACAAAGCAAAAGCGAGGCAGGATCCACATCTGCTCAACAGAGACGGATTCCCTGCGCTGACACAGTTCACAGTTACACGAGAAGCAATCTGAGCGGTCCGTCGACCGGAGACGTGTTTCCCAAGAGGTCGCTTAGCGAGTGAACAGCAGTGTGCGCGACTTTCAGGAGTGTGCCTGGAAAGTGCCAGAATCACCAGGAGCATCTGTGCAAAAGCTGCTGCCTCTGTGACCGCATTGAGGCACGTTCGCGTGTCTGCGAGTATATAGACGGCTCTTTCGCGTTCACTCCGAGGGAAACGGTCCGCTATTGCTTCTGTGCGCACAGACGCGATTCCCTTGTCTCTTGCGAACACAGGGAACTCTGTGCATCCAAATCTACAGGCTAAGGACGCGTCTGCATATGTTTTGGTGAACAATCGAGTGTGCGTGTTCTGACAGCTGCCTCTATGCAGACGTCTCCACAGAGCCACTTCTGAATGCCCCGCAGCCCAGGACTGAATGGATACACTAACAAGTGCACCGGTGTGAGCAACCACATATGCAGAAGGACGTCTTTCATCTCACAGAAGCGCGAACGTCTTGGCGTTCAAGCACATGGCAGAAACAAGGTGTGAACAGATGAGCTGCTGCTATTTTCTCCGTTCGGCATGCTTCGTTGTAGCTCTCTTGCCGGTCGCCGGCTTAGCGGCTTGCTTTGCGCGACTAGCTCTGGGGAGAGAAGGAGATAGCGCCGGAAACCTCGCCTTTTGCCTTCTTCGGCGCTGGAACCTGGTTGCTGCGCCTTCTCTTTGTCCATGTGCACACACACGATTCCTCAGCGAAAACCATGCAGAAACCTTTCCACGAGCACCCAGGGATGTGCACCCAGCACCACGTGCACGCACACGCAGCTAGAGAAAAGCACCTACCTTTTCACACACTGATGCCTAAGCAAACGCGTGGCCACACACACGCACACATCCGCAAGCGCGCCTACTCCCATCTACTGAGGGAAAGACGGACGAGCTCTTTGGTTGCTCTTCACAGGCTTGTCCCTGATCTATAGCTGAGGGCAAACACTTGTGTGCTTGTGGGAGAGCCTGTGTCTTTCCTGGAAGCGTTTGGGAGTTTTGCTCAGACGCGTGTTTCCTCAAGTTCAAGAATCAAGATCTAGGATACCTGCAGACAGGTGCCTGTTTGTGTGGAGACAGTCTGTTTGAAACTGTGTTCCTCAGCGCCCGCTCTTTCTCCCCGTCGCTCCACACGCCTGGGAGTCCCTTTCTTTCTCTCCACAAGCACGTGTGTTGACTTCGTCGCACATGTGCATCTGCACAAGCGTTGAGCTCAGCAGAGCGTGTCTCTTGACACTTGATGTGCGTTGGCTGTGTCTGCCTGCTCCAGTGAAGAGAGAAACGGGAAATCATCTTGGTAGAGGCAACAAAGCAAAAGCGAGGCAGGATTGACATCTGCTCAACAGAGACGGATTCCCTGCGCTGACACAGTTCACAGTTACACGAGAAGCAATCTGAGCGGTCCGTCGACCGGAGACGTGTTTCCCAAGAGGTCGTTTAGCGAGTGAACAGCAGTGTGCGCGACTTTCAGGAGTGTGCCTGGAAAGTGCCAGAATCACCAGGAGCATCTGTGCAAAAGCTGCTGCCTCTGTGACCGCATTGAGGCACGTTCGCGTGTCTGCGAGTATATAGACGGCTCTTTCGCGTTCACTCCGAGGGAAACGGTCCGCTATTGCTTCTGTGCGCACAGACGCGATTCCCTTGTCTCTTGCGAACACAGGGAACTCTGTGCATCCAAATCTACAGGCTAAGGACGCGTCTGCATATGTTTTGGTGAACAATCGAGTGTGCGTGTTCTGACAGCTGCCTCTATGCAGACGTCTCCACAGAGCCACTTCTGAATGCCCCGCAGCCCAGGACTGAATGGATACACTAACAAGTGCACCGGTGTGAGCAACCACATATGCAGAAGGACGTCTTTCATCTCACAGAAGCGCGAACGTCTTGGCGTTCAAGCACATGGCAGAAACAAGGTGTGAACAGATGAGCTGCTGCTATTTTCTCCGTTCGGCATGCTTCGTTGTAGCTCTCTTGCCGGTCGCCGGCTTAGCGGCTTGCTTTGCGCGACTAGCTCTGGGGAGAGAAGGAGATAGCGCCGGAAACCTCGCCTTTTGCCTTCTTCGGCGCTGGAACCTGGTTGCTGCGCCTTCTCTTTGTCCATGTGCACACACACGATTCCTCAGCGAAAACCATGCAGAAACCTTTCCACGAGCACCCAGGGATGTGCACCCAGCACCACGTGCACGCACACGCAGCTAGAGAAAAGCACCTACCTTTTCACACACTGATGCCTAAGCAAACGCGTGGCCACACACACGCACACATCCGCAAGCGCGCCTACTCCCATCTATTGAGGGAAAGACGGACGAGCTCTTTGGTTGCTCTTCACAGGCTTGTCCCTGATCTATAGCTGAGGGCAAACACTTGTGTGCTTGTGGGAGAGCCTGTGTCTTTCCTGGAAGCGTTTGGGAGTTTTGCTCAGACGCGTGTTTCCTCAAGTTCAAGAATCAAGATCTAGGATACCTGCAGACAGGTGCCTGTTTGTGTGGAGACAGTCTGTTTGAAACTGTGTTCCTCAGCGCCCGCTCTTTCTCCCCGTCGCTCCACACGCCTGGGAGTCCCTTTCTTTCTCTCCACAAGCACGTGTGTTGACTTCGTCGCACATGTGCATCTGCACAAGCGTTGAGCTCAGCAGAGCGTGTCTCTTGACACTTGATGTGCGTTGGCTGTGTCTGCCTGCTCCAGTGAAGAGAGAAACGGGAAATCATCTTGGTAGAGGCAACAAAGCAAAAGCGAGGCAGGATTGACATCTGCTCAACAGAGACGGATTCCCTGCGCTGACACAGTTCACAGTTACACGAGAAGCAATCTGAGCGGTCCGTCGACCGGAGACGTGTTTCCCAAGAGGTCGTTTAGCGAGTGAACAGCAGTGTGCGCGACTTTCAGGAGTGTGCCTGGAAAGTGCCAGAATCACCAGGAGCATCTGTGCAAAAGCTGCTGCCTCTGTGACCGCATTGAGGCACGTTCGCGTGTCTGCGAGTATATAGACGGCTCTTTCGCGTTCACTCCGAGGGAAACGGTCCGCTATTGCTTCTGTGCGCACAGACGCGATTCCCTTGTCTCTTGCGAACACAGGGAACTCTGTGCATCCAAATCTACAGGCTAAGGACGCGTCTGCATATGTTTTGGTGAACAATCGAGTGTGCGTGTTCTGACAGCTGCCTCTATGCAGACGTCTCCACAGAGCCACTTCTGAATGCCCCGCAGCCCAGGACTGAATGGATACACTAACAAGTGCACCGGTGTGAGCAACCACATATGCAGAAGGACGTCTTTCATCTCACAGAAGCGCGAACGTCTTGGCGTTCAAGCACATGGCAGAAACAAGGTGTGAACAGATGAGCTGCTGCTATTTTCTCCGTTCGGCATGCTTCGTTGTAGCTCTCTTGCCGGTCGCCGGCTTAGCGGCTTGCTTTGCGCGACTAGCTCTGGGGAGAGAAGGAGATAGCGCCGGAAACCTCGCCTTTTGCCTTCTTCGGCGCTGGAACCTGGTTGCTGCGCCTTCTCTTTGTCCATGTGCACACACACGATTCCTCAGCGAAAACCATGCAGAAACCTTTCCACGAGCACCCAGGGATGTGCACCCAGCACCACGTGCACGCACACGCAGCTAGAGAAAAGCACCTACCTTTTCACACACTGATGCCTAAGCAAACGCGTGGCCACACACACGCACACATCCGCAAGCGCGCCTACTCCCATCTATTGAGGGAAAGACGGACGAGCTCTTTGGTTGCTCTTCACAGGCTTGTCCCTGATCTATAGCTGAGGGCAAACACTTGTGTGCTTGTGGGAGAGCCTGTGTCTTTCCTGGAAGCGTTTGGGAGTTTTGCTCAGACGCGTGTTTCCTCAAGTTCAAGAATCAAGATCTAGGATACCTGCAGACAGGTGCCTGTTTGTGTGGAGACAGTCTGTTTGAAACTGTGTTCCTCAGCGCCCGCTCTTTCTCCCCGTCGCTCCACACGCCTGGGAGTCCCTTTCTTTCTCTCCACAAGCACGTGTGTTGACTTCGTCGCACATGTGCATCTGCACAAGCGTTGAGCTCAGCAGAGCGTGTCTCTTGACACTTGATGTGCGTTGGCTGTGTCTGCCTGCTCCAGTGAAGAGAGAAACGGGAAATCATCTTGGTAGAGGCAACAAAGCAAAAGCGAGGCAGGATTGACATCTGCTCAACAGAGACGGATTCCCTGCGCTGACACAGTTCACAGTTACACGAGAAGCAATCTGAGCGGTCCGTCGACCGGAGACGTGTTTCCCAAGAGGTCGTTTAGCGAGTGAACAGCAGTGTGCGCGACTTTCAGGAGTGTGCCTGGAAAGTGCCAGAATCACCAGGAGCATCTGTGCAAAAGCTGCTGCCTCTGTGACCGCATTGAGGCACGTTCGCGTGTCTGCGAGTATATAGACGGCTCTTTCGCGTTCACTCCGAGGGAAACGGTCCGCTATTGCTTCTGTGCGCACAGACGCGATTCCCTTGTCTCTTGCGAACACAGGGAACTCTGTGCATCCAAATCTACAGGCTAAGGACGCGTCTGCATATGTTTTGGTGAGCAATCGAGTGTGCGTGTTCTGACAGCTGCCTCTATGCAGACGTCTCCACAGAGCCACTTCTGAATGCCCCGCAGCCCAGGACTGAATGGATACACTAACAAGTGCACCGGTGTGAGCAACCACATATGCAGAAGGACGTCTTTCATCCCACAGAAGCGCGAACGTCTTGGCGTTCAAGCACATGGCAGAAACAAGGTGTGAACAGATGAGCTGCTGCTATTTTCTCCGTTCGGCATGCTTCGTTGTAGCTCTCTTGCCGGTCGCCGGCTTAGCGGCTTGCTTTGCGCGACTAGCTCTGGGGAGAGAAGGAGATAGCGCCGGAAACCTCGCCTTTTGCCTTCTTCGGCGCTGGAACCTGGTTGCTGCGCCTTCTCTTTGTCCATGTGCACACACACGATTCCTCAGCGAAAACCATGCAGAAACCTTTCCACGAGCACCCAGGGATGTGCACCCAGCACCACGTGCACGCACACGCAGCTAGAGAAAAGCACCTACCTTTTCACACACTGATGCCTAAGCAAACGCGTGGCCACACACACGCACACATCCGCAAGCGCGCCTACTCCCATCTATTGAGGGAAAGACGGACGAGCTCTTTGGTTGCTCTTCACAGGCTTGTCCCTGATCTATAGCTGAGGGCAAACACTTGTGTGCTTGTGGGAGAGCCTGTGTCTTTCCTGGAAGCGTTTGGGAGTTTTGCTCAGACGCGTGTTTCCTCAAGTTCAAGAATCAAGATCTAGGATACCTGCAGACAGGTGCCTGTTTGTGTGGAGACAGTCTGTTTGAAACTGTGTTCCTCAGCGCCCGCTCTTTCTCCCCGTCGCTCCACACGCCTGGGAGTCCCTTTCTTTCTCTCCACAAGCACGTGTGTTGACTTCGTCGCACATGTGCATCTGCACAAGCGTTGAGCTCAGCAGAGCGTGTCTCTTGACACTTGATGTGCGTTGGCTGTGTCTGCCTGCTCCAGTGAAGAGAGAAACGGGAAATCATCTTGGTAGAGGCAACAAAGCAAAAGCGAGGCAGGATTGACATCTGCTCAACAGAGACGGATTCCCTGCGCTGACACAGTTCACAGTTACACGAGAAGCAATCTGAGCGGTCCGTCGACCGGAGACGTGTTTCCCAAGAGGTCGTTTAGCGAGTGAACAGCAGTGTGCGCGACTTTCAGGAGTGTGCCTGGAAAGTGCCAGAATCACCAGGAGCATCTGTGCAAAAGCTGCTGCCTCTGTGACCGCATTGAGGCACGTTCGCGTGTCTGCGAGTATATAGACGGCTCTTTCGCGTTCACTCCGAGGGAAACGGTCCGCTATTGCTTCTGTGCGCACAGACGCGATTCCCTTGTCTCTTGCGAACACAGGGAACTCTGTGCATCCAAATCTACAGGCTAAGGACGCGTCTGCATATGTTTTGGTGAACAATCGAGTGTGCGTGTTCTGACAGCTGCCTCTATGCAGACGTCTCCACAGAGCCACTTCTGAATGCCCCGCAGCCCAGGACTGAATGGATACACTAACAAGTGCACCGGTGTGAGCAACCACATATGCAGAAGGACGTCTTTCATCTCACAGAAGCGCGAACGTCTTGGCGTTCAAGCACATGGCAGAAACAAGGTGTGAACAGATGAGCTGCTGCTATTTTCTCCGTTCGGCATGCTTCGTTGTAGCTCTCTTGCCGGTCGCCGGCTTAGCGGCTTGCTTTGCGCGACTAGCTCTGGGGAGAGAAGGAGATAGCGCCGGAAACCTCGCCTTTTGCCTTCTTCGGCGCTGGAACCTGGTTGCTGCGCCTTCTCTTTGTCCATGTGCACACACACGATTCCTCAGCGAAAACCATGCAGAAACCTTTCCACGAGCACCCAGGGATGTGCACCCAGCACCACGTGCACGCACACGCAGCTAGAGAAAAGCACCTACCTTTTCACACACTGAAGCCTAAGCAAACGCGTGGCCACACACACGCACACATCCGCAAGCGCGCCTACTCCCATCTATTGAGGGAAAGACGGACGAGCAACGTCCTGACAGGCTTGAGGGGAAAAACGTCCGTTGACGGTTGGCGTACTGCACGCCCGCCTACGGGGCTGCAGGGGAATCCACATTTGGAAGGTACCTGAAGATGTGTGCCTGTTCTTGGAGCTCCGCTAGTAGGGTATCAAAGACACTCGTAGGCAGTACTGAATGCTGCTCCGTGCTACTTCTCCTCCGCTGGCAAATGCTTCACAGTCGCCCTAGGAAAGACGTTTAACAATCGATCTCCAAGAGGAACGAAACACATGATGCCATAAGGCGAAAGAATAGCAGGGCATCTCTTCACAGGCTTGTCCCTGATCTATAGCTGAGGGCAAACACTTGTGTGCTTGTGGGAGAGCCTGTGTCTTTCCTGGAAGCGTTTGGGAGTTTTGCTCAGACGCGTGTTTCCTCAAGTTCAAGAATCAAGATCTAGGATACCTGCAGACAGGTGCCTGTTTGTGTGGAGACAGTCTGTTTGAAACTGTGTTCCTCAGCGCCCGCTCTTTCTCCCCGTCGCTCCACACGCCTGGGAGTCCCTTTCTTTCTCTCCACAAGCACGTGTGTTGACTTCGTCGCACATGTGCATCTGCACAAGCGTTGAGCTCAGCAGAGCGTGTCTCTTGACACTTGATGTGCGTTGGCTGTGTCTGCCTGCTCCAGTGAAGAGAGAAACGGGAAATCATCTTGGTAGAGGCAACAAAGCAAAAGCGAGGCAGGATTGACATCTGCTCAACAGAGACGGATTCCCTGCGCTGACACAGTTCACAGTTACACGAGAAGCAATCTGAGCGGTCCGTCGACCGGAGACGTGTTTCCCAAGAGGTCGTTTAGCGAGTGAACAGCAGTGTGCGCGACTTTCAGGAGTGTGCCTGGAAAGTGCCAGAATCACCAGGAGCATCTGTGCAAAAGCTGCTGCCTCTGTGACCGCATTGAGGCACGTTCGCGTGTCTGCGAGTATATAGACGGCTCTTTCGCGTTCACTCCGAGGGAAACGGTCCGCTATTGCTTCTGTGCGCACAGACGCGATTCCCTTGTCTCTTGCGAACACAGGGAACTCTGTGCATCCAAATCTACAGGCTAAGGACGCGTCTGCATATGTTTTGGTGAACAATCGAGTGTGCGTGTTCTGACAGCTGCCTCTATGCAGACGTCTCCACAGAGCCACTTCTGAATGCCCCGCAGCCCAGGACTGAATGGATACACTAACAAGTGCACCGGTGTGAGCAACCACATATGCAGAAGGACGTCTTTCATCTCACAGAAGCGCGAACGTCTTGGCGTTCAAGCACATGGCAGAAACAAGGTGTGAACAGATGAGCTGCTGCTATTTTCTCCGTTCGGCATGCTTCGTTGTAGCTCTCTTGCCGGTCGCCGGCTTAGCGGCTTGCTTTGCGCGACTAGCTCTGGGGAGAGAAGGAGATAGCGCCGGAAACCTCGCCTTTTGCCTTCTTCGGCGCTGGAACCTGGTTGCTGCGCCTTCTCTTTGTCCATGTGCACACACACGATTCCTCAGCGAAAACCATGCAGAAACCTTTCCACGAGCACCCAGGGATGTGCACCCAGCACCACGTGCACGCACACGCAGCTAGAGAAAAGCACCTACCTTTTCACACACTGATGCCTAAGCAAACGCGTGGCCACACACACGCACACATCCGCAAGCGCGCCTACTCCCATCTACTGAGGGAAAGACGGACGAGCTCTTTGGTTGCTCTTCACAGGCTTGTCCCTGATCTATAGCTGAGGGCAAACACTTGTGTGCTTGTGGGAGAGCCTGTGTCTTTCCTGGAAGCGTTTGGGAGTTTTGCTCAGACGCGTGTTTCCTCAAGTTCAAGAATCAAGATCTAGGATACCTGCAGACAGGTGCCTGTTTGTGTGGAGACAGTCTGTTTGAAACTGTGTTCCTCAGCGCCCGCTCTTTCTCCCCGTCGCTCCACACGCCTGGGAGTCCCTTTCTTTCTCTCCACAAGCACGTGTGTTGACTTCGTCGCACATGTGCATCTGCACAAGCGTTGAGCTCAGCAGAGCGTGTCTCTTGACACTTGATGTGCGTTGGCTGTGTCTGCCTGCTCCAGTGAAGAGAGAAACGGGAAATCATCTTGGTAGAGGCAACAAAGCAAAAGCGAGGCAGGATTGACATCTGCTCAACAGAGACGGATTCCCTGCGCTGACACAGTTCACAGTTACACGAGAAGCAATCTGAGCGGTCCGTCGACCGGAGACGTGTTTCCCAAGAGGTCGTTTAGCGAGTGAACAGCAGTGTGCGCGACTTTCAGGAGTGTGCCTGGAAAGTGCCAGAATCACCAGGAGCATCTGTGCAAAAGCTGCTGCCTCTGTGACCGCATTGAGGCACGTTCGCGTGTCTGCGAGTATATAGACGGCTCTTTCGCGTTCACTCCGAGGGAAACGGTCCGCTATTGCTTCTGTGCGCACAGACGCGATTCCCTTGTCTCTTGCGAACACAGGGAACTCTGTGCATCCAAATCTACAGGCTAAGGACGCGTCTGCATATGTTTTGGTGAACAATCGAGTGTGCGTGTTCTGACAGCTGCCTCTATGCAGACGTCTCCACAGAGCCACTTCTGAATGCCCCGCAGCCCAGGACTGAATGGATACACTAACAAGTGCACCGGTGTGAGCAACCACATATGCAGAAGGACGTCTTTCATCTCACAGAAGCGCGAACGTCTTGGCGTTCAAGCACATGGCAGAAACAAGGTGTGAACAGATGAGCTGCTGCTATTTTCTCCGTTCGGCATGCTTCGTTGTAGCTCTCTTGCCGGTCGCCGGCTTAGCGGCTTGCTTTGCGCGACTAGCTCTGGGGAGAGAAGGAGATAGCGCCGGAAACCTCGCCTTTTGCCTTCTTCGGCGCTGGAACCTGGTTGCTGCGCCTTCTCTTTGTCCATGTGCACACACACGATTCCTCAGCGAAAACCATGCAGAAACCTTTCCACGAGCACCCAGGGATGTGCACCCAGCACCACGTGCACGCACACGCAGCTAGAGAAAAGCACCTACCTTTTCACACACTGATGCCTAAGCAAACGCGTGGCCACACACACGCACACATCCGCAAGCGCGCCTACTCCCATCTATTGAGGGAAAGACGGACGAGCTCTTTGGTTGCTCTTCACAGGCTTGTCCCTGATCTATAGCTGAGGGCAAACACTTGTGTGCTTGTGGGAGAGCCTGTGTCTTTCCTGGAAGCGTTTGGGAGTTTTGCTCAGACGCGTGTTTCCTCAAGTTCAAGAATCAAGATCTAGGATACCTGCAGACAGGTGCCTGTTTGTGTGGAGACAGTCTGTTTGAAACTGTGTTCCTCAGCGCCCGCTCTTTCTCCCCGTCGCTCCACACGCCTGGGAGTCCCTTTCTTTCTCTCCACAAGCACGTGTGTTGACTTCGTCGCACATGTGCATCTGCACAAGCGTTGAGCTCAGCAGAGCGTGTCTCTTGACACTTGATGTGCGTTGGCTGTGTCTGCCTGCTCCAGTGAAGAGAGAAACGGGAAATCATCTTGGTAGAGGCAACAAAGCAAAAGCGAGGCAGGATTGACATCTGCTCAACAGAGACGGATTCCCTGCGCTGACACAGTTCACAGTTACACGAGAAGCAATCTGAGCGGTCCGTCGACCGGAGACGTGTTTCCCAAGAGGTCGTTTAGCGAGTGAACAGCAGTGTGCGCGACTTTCAGGAGTGTGCCTGGAAAGTGCCAGAATCACCAGGAGCATCTGTGCAAAAGCTGCTGCCTCTGTGACCGCATTGAGGCACGTTCGCGTGTCTGCGAGTATATAGACGGCTCTTTCGCGTTCACTCCGAGGGAAACGGTCCGCTATTGCTTCTGTGCGCACAGACGCGATTCCCTTGTCTCTTGCGAACACAGGGAACTCTGTGCATCCAAATCTACAGGCTAAGGACGCGTCTGCATATGTTTTGGTGAACAATCGAGTGTGCGTGTTCTGACAGCTGCCTCTATGCAGACGTCTCCACAGAGCCACTTCTGAATGCCCCGCAGCCCAGGACTGAATGGATACACTAACAAGTGCACCGGTGTGAGCAACCACATATGCAGAAGGACGTCTTTCATCTCACAGAAGCGCGAACGTCTTGGCGTTCAAGCACATGGCAGAAACAAGGTGTGAACAGATGAGCTGCTGCTATTTTCTCCGTTCGGCATGCTTCGTTGTAGCTCTCTTGCCGGTCGCCGGCTTAGCGGCTTGCTTTGCGCGACTAGCTCTGGGGAGAGAAGGAGATAGCGCCGGAAACCTCGCCTTTTGCCTTCTTCGGCGCTGGAACCTGGTTGCTGCGCCTTCTCTTTGTCCATGTGCACACACACGATTCCTCAGCGAAAACCATGCAGAAACCTTTCCACGAGCACCCAGGGATGTGCACCCAGCACCACGTGCACGCACACGCAGCTAGAGAAAAGCACCTACCTTTTCACACACTGATGCCTAAGCAAACGCGTGGCCACACACACGCACACATCCGCAAGCGCGCCTACTCCCATCTATTGAGGGAAAGACGGACGAGCTCTTTGGTTGCTCTTCACAGGCTTGTCCCTGATCTATAGCTGAGGGCAAACACTTGTGTGCTTGTGGGAGAGCCTGTGTCTTTCCTGGAAGCGTTTGGGAGTTTTGCTCAGACGCGTGTTTCCTCAAGTTCAAGAATCAAGATCTAGGATACCTGCAGACAGGTGCCTGTTTGTGTGGAGACAGTCTGTTTGAAACTGTGTTCCTCAGCGCCCGCTCTTTCTCCCCGTCGCTCCACACGCCTGGGAGTCCCTTTCTTTCTCTCCACAAGCACGTGTGTTGACTTCGTCGCACATGTGCATCTGCACAAGCGTTGAGCTCAGCAGAGCGTGTCTCTTGACACTTGATGTGCGTTGGCTGTGTCTGCCTGCTCCAGTGAAGAGAGAAACGGGAAATCATCTTGGTAGAGGCAACAAAGCAAAAGCGAGGCAGGATTGACATCTGCTCAACAGAGACGGATTCCCTGCGCTGACACAGTTCACAGTTACACGAGAAGCAATCTGAGCGGTCCGTCGACCGGAGACGTGTTTCCCAAGAGGTCGTTTAGCGAGTGAACAGCAGTGTGCGCGACTTTCAGGAGTGTGCCTGGAAAGTGCCAGAATCACCAGGAGCATCTGTGCAAAAGCTGCTGCCTCTGTGACCGCATTGAGGCACGTTCGCGTGTCTGCGAGTATATAGACGGCTCTTTCGCGTTCACTCCGAGGGAAACGGTCCGCTATTGCTTCTGTGCGCACAGACGCGATTCCCTTGTCTCTTGCGAACACAGGGAACTCTGTGCATCCAAATCTACAGGCTAAGGACGCGTCTGCATATGTTTTGGTGAACAATCGAGTGTGCGTGTTCTGACAGCTGCCTCTATGCAGACGTCTCCACAGAGCCACTTCTGAATGCCCCGCAGCCCAGGACTGAATGGATACACTAACAAGTGCACCGGTGTGAGCAACCACATATGCAGAAGGACGTCTTTCATCTCACAGAAGCGCGAACGTCTTGGCGTTCAAGCACATGGCAGAAACAAGGTGTGAACAGATGAGCTGCTGCTATTTTCTCCGTTCGGCATGCTTCGTTGTAGCTCTCTTGCCGGTCGCCGGCTTAGCGGCTTGCTTTGCGCGACTAGCTCTGGGGAGAGAAGGAGATAGCGCCGGAAACCTCGCCTTTTGCCTTCTTCGGCGCTGGAACCTGGTTGCTGCGCCTTCTCTTTGTCCATGTGCACACACACGATTCCTCAGCGAAAACCATGCAGAAACCTTTCCACGAGCACCCAGGGATGTGCACCCAGCACCACGTGCACGCACACGCAGCTAGAGAAAAGCACCTACCTTTTCACACACTGATGCCTAAGCAAACGCGTGGCCACACACACGCACACATCCGCAAGCGCGCCTACTCCCATCTATTGAGGGAAAGACGGACGAGCTCTTTGGTTGCTCTTCACAGGCTTGTCCCTGATCTATAGCTGAGGGCAAACACTTGTGTGCTTGTGGGAGAGCCTGTGTCTTTCCTGGAAGCGTTTGGGAGTTTTGCTCAGACGCGTGTTTCCTCAAGTTCAAGAATCAAGATCTAGGATACCTGCAGACAGGTGCCTGTTTGTGTGGAGACAGTCTGTTTGAAACTGTGTTCCTCAGCGCCCGCTCTTTCTCCCCGTCGCTCCACACGCCTGGGAGTCCCTTTCTTTCTCTCCACAAGCACGTGTGTTGACTTCGTCGCACATGTGCATCTGCACAAGCGTTGAGCTCAGCAGAGCGTGTCTCTTGACACTTGATGTGCGTTGGCTGTGTCTGCCTGCTCCAGTGAAGAGAGAAACGGGAAATCATCTTGGTAGAGGCAACAAAGCAAAAGCGAGGCAGGATTGACATCTGCTCAACAGAGACGGATTCCCTGCGCTGACACAGTTCACAGTTACACGAGAAGCAATCTGAGCGGTCCGTCGACCGGAGACGTGTTTCCCAAGAGGTCGTTTAGCGAGTGAACAGCAGTGTGCGCGACTTTCAGGAGTGTGCCTGGAAAGTGCCAGAATCACCAGGAGCATCTGTGCAAAAGCTGCTGCCTCTGTGACCGCATTGAGGCACGTTCGCGTGTCTGCGAGTATATAGACGGCTCTTTCGCGTTCACTCCGAGGGAAACGGTCCGCTATTGCTTCTGTGCGCACAGACGCGATTCCCTTGTCTCTTGCGAACACAGGGAACTCTGTGCATCCAAATCTACAGGCTAAGGACGCGTCTGCATATGTTTTGGTGAACAATCGAGTGTGCGTGTTCTGACAGCTGCCTCTATGCAGACGTCTCCACAGAGCCACTTCTGAATGCCCCGCAGCCCAGGACTGAATGGATACACTAACAAGTGCACCGGTGTGAGCAACCACATATGCAGAAGGACGTCTTTCATCCCACAGAAGCGCGAACGTCTTGGCGTTCAAGCACATGGCAGAAACAAGGTGTGAACAGATGAGCTGCTGCTATTTTCTCCGTTCGGCATGCTTCGTTGTAGCTCTCTTGCCGGTCGCCGGCTTAGCGGCTTGCTTTGCGCGACTAGCTCTGGGGAGAGAAGGAGATAGCGCCGGAAACCTCGCCTTTTGCCTTCTTCGGCGCTGGAACCTGGTTGCTGCGCCTTCTCTTTGTCCATGTGCACACACACGATTCCTCAGCGAAAACCATGCAGAAACCTTTCCACGAGCACCCAGGGATGTGCACCCAGCACCACGTGCACGCACACGCAGCTAGAGAAAAGCACCTACCTTTTCACACACTGATGCCTAAGCAAACGCGTGGCCACACACACGCACACATCCGCAAGCGCGCCTACTCCCATCTATTGAGGGAAAGACGGACGAGCTCTTTGGTTGCTCTTCACAGGCTTGTCCCTGATCTATAGCTGAGGGCAAACACTTGTGTGCTTGTGGGAGAGCCTGTGTCTTTCCTGGAAGCGTTTGGGAGTTTTGCTCAGACGCGTGTTTCCTCAAGTTCAAGAATCAAGATCTAGGATACCTGCAGACAGGTGCCTGTTTGTGTGGAGACAGTCTGTTTGAAACTGTGTTCCTCAGCGCCCGCTCTTTCTCCCCGTCGCTCCACACGCCTGGGAGTCCCTTTCTTTCTCTCCACAAGCACGTGTGTTGACTTCGTCGCACATGTGCATCTGCACAAGCGTTGAGCTCAGCAGAGCGTGTCTCTTGACACTTGATGTGCGTTGGCTGTGTCTGCCTGCTCCAGTGAAGAGAGAAACGGGAAATCATCTTGGTAGAGGCAACAAAGCAAAGGCGAGGCAGGATTGACATCTGCTCAACAGAGACGGATTCCCTGCGCTGACACAGTTCACAGTTACACGAGAAGCAATCTGAGCGGTCCGTCGACCGGAGACGTGTTTCCCAAGAGGTCGTTTAGCGAGTGAACAGCAGTGTGCGCGACTTTCAGGAGTGTGCCTGGAAAGTGCCAGAATCACCAGGAGCATCTGTGCAAAAGCTGCTGCCTCTGTGACCGCATTGAGGCACGTTCGCGTGTCTGCGAGTATATAGACGGCTCTTTCGCGTTCACTCCGAGGGAAACGGTCCGCTATTGCTTCTGTGCGCACAGACGCGATTCCCTTGTCTCTTGCGAACACAGGGAACTCTGTGCATCCAAATCTACAGGCTAAGGACGCGTCTGCATATGTTTTGGTGAACAATCGAGTGTGCGTGTTCTGACAGCTGCCTCTATGCAGACGTCTCCACAGAGCCACTTCTGAATGCCCCGCAGCCCAGGACTGAATGGATACACTAACAAGTGCACCGGTGTGAGCAACCACATATGCAGAAGGACGTCTTTCATCTCACAGAAGCGCGAACGTCTTGGCGTTCAAGCACATGGCAGAAACAAGGTGTGAACAGATGAGCTGCTGCTATTTTCTCCGTTCGGCATGCTTCGTTGTAGCTCTCTTGCCGGTCGCCGGCTTAGCGGCTTGCTTTGCGCGACTAGCTCTGGGGAGAGAAGGAGATAGCGCCGGAAACCTCGCCTTTTGCCTTCTTCGGCGCTGGAACCTGGTTGCTGCGCCTTCTCTTTGTCCATGTGCACACACACGATTCCTCAGCGAAAACCATGCAGAAACCTTTCCACGAGCACCCAGGGATGTGCACCCAGCACCACGTGCACGCACACGCAGCTAGAGAAAAGCACCTACCTTTTCACACACTGATGCCTAAGCAAACGCGTGGCCACACACACGCACACATCCGCAAGCGCGCCTACTCCCATCTATTGAGGGAAAGACGGACGAGCTCTTTGGTTGCTCTTCACAGGCTTGTCCCTGATCTATAGCTGAGGGCAAACACTTGTGTGCTTGTGGGAGAGCCTGTGTCTTTCCTGGAAGCGTTTGGGAGTTTTGCTCAGACGCGTGTTTCCTCAAGTTCAAGAATCAAGATCTAGGATACCTGCAGACAGGTGCCTGTTTGTGTGGAGACAGTCTGTTTGAAACTGTGTTCCTCAGCGCCCGCTCTTTCTCCCCGTCGCTCCACACGCCTGGGAGTCCCTTTCTTTCTCTCCACAAGCACGTGTGTTGACTTCGTCGCACATGTGCATCTGCACAAGCGTTGAGCTCAGCAGAGCGTGTCTCTTGACACTTGATGTGCGTTGGCTGTGTCTGCCTGCTCCAGTGAAGAGAGAAACGGGAAATCATCTTGGTAGAGGCAACAAAGCAAAAGCGAGGCAGGATTGACATCTGCTCAACAGAGACGGATTCCCTGCGCTGACACAGTTCACAGTTACACGAGAAGCAATCTGAGCGGTCCGTCGACCGGAGACGTGTTTCCCAAGAGGTCGTTTAGCGAGTGAACAGCAGTGTGCGCGACTTTCAGGAGTGTGCCTGGAAAGTGCCAGAATCACCAGGAGCATCTGTGCAAAAGCTGCTGCCTCTGTGACCGCATTGAGGCACGTTCGCGTGTCTGCGAGTATATAGACGGCTCTTTCGCGTTCACTCCGAGGGAAACGGTCCGCTATTGCTTCTGTGCGCACAGACGCGATTCCCTTGTCTCTTGCGAACACAGGGAACTCTGTGCATCCAAATCTACAGGCTAAGGACGCGTCTGCATATGTTTTGGTGAACAATCGAGTGTGCGTGTTCTGACAGCTGCCTCTATGCAGACGTCTCCACAGAGCCACTTCTGAATGCCCCGCAGCCCAGGACTGAATGGATACACTAACAAGTGCACCGGTGTGAGCAACCACATATGCAGAAGGACGTCTTTCATCTCACAGAAGCGCGAACGTCTTGGCGTTCAAGCACATGGCAGAAACAAGGTGTGAACAGATGAGCTGCTGCTATTTTCTCCGTTCGGCATGCTTCGTTGTAGCTCTCTTGCCGGTCGCCGGCTTAGCGGCTTGCTTTGCGCGACTAGCTCTGGGGAGAGAAGGAGATAGCGCCGGAAACCTCGCCTTTTGCCTTCTTCGGCGCTGGAACCTGGTTGCTGCGCCTTCTCTTTGTCCATGTGCACACACACGATTCCTCAGCGAAAACCATGCAGAAACCTTTCCACGAGCACCCAGGGATGTGCACCCAGCACCACGTGCACGCACACGCAGCTAGAGAAAAGCACCTACCTTTTCACACACTGATGCCTAAGCAAACGCGTGGCCACACACACGCACACATCCGCAAGCGCGCCTACTCCCATCTATTGAGGGAAAGACGGACGAGCTCTTTGGTTGCTCTTCACAGGCTTGTCCCTGATCTATAGCTGAGGGCAAACACTTGTGTGCTTGTGGGAGAGCCTGTGTCTTTCCTGGAAGCGTTTGGGAGTTTTGCTCAGACGCGTGTTTCCTCAAGTTCAAGAATCAAGATCTAGGATACCTGCAGACAGGTGCCTGTTTGTGTGGAGACAGTCTGTTTGAAACTGTGTTCCTCAGCGCCCGCTCTTTCTCCCCGTCGCTCCACACGCCTGGGAGTCCCTTTCTTTCTCTCCACAAGCACGTGTGTTGACTTCGTCGCACATGTGCATCTGCACAAGCGTTGAGCTCAGCAGAGCGTGTCTCTTGACACTTGATGTGCGTTGGCTGTGTCTGCCTGCTCCAGTGAAGAGAGAAACGGGAAATCATCTTGGTAGAGGCAACAAAGCAAAAGCGAGGCAGGATTGACATCTGCTCAACAGAGACGGATTCCCTGCGCTGACACAGTTCACAGTTACACGAGAAGCAATCTGAGCGGTCCGTCGACCGGAGACGTGTTTCCCAAGAGGTCGTTTAGCGAGTGAACAGCAGTGTGCGCGACTTTCAGGAGTGTGCCTGGAAAGTGCCAGAATCACCAGGAGCATCTGTGCAAAAGCTGCTGCCTCTGTGACCGCATTGAGGCACGTTCGCGTGTCTGCGAGTATATAGACGGCTCTTTCGCGTTCACTCCGAGGGAAACGGTCCGCTATTGCTTCTGTGCGCACAGACGCGATTCCCTTGTCTCTTGCGAACACAGGGAACTCTGTGCATCCAAATCTACAGGCTAAGGACGCGTCTGCATATGTTTTGGTGAACAATCGAGTGTGCGTGTTCTGACAGCTGCCTCTATGCAGACGTCTCCACAGAGCCACTTCTGAATGCCCCGCAGCCCAGGACTGAATGGATACACTAACAAGTGCACCGGTGTGAGCAACCACATATGCAGAAGGACGTCTTTCATCCCACAGAAGCGCGAACGTCTTGGCGTTCAAGCACATGGCAGAAACAAGGTGTGAACAGATGAGCTGCTGCTATTTTCTCCGTTCGGCATGCTTCGTTGTAGCTCTCTTGCCGGTCGCCGGCTTAGCGACTTGCTTTGCGCGACTAGCTCTGGGGAGAGAAGGAGATAGCGCCGGAAACCTCGCCTTTTGCCTTCTTCGGCGCTGGAACCTGGTTGCTGCGCCTTCTCTTTGTCCATGTGCACACACACGATTCCTCAGCGAAAACCATGCAGAAACCTTTCCACGAGCACCCAGGGATGTGCACCCAGCACCACGTGCACGCACACGCAGCTAGAGAAAAGCACCTACCTTTTCACACACTGATGCCTAAGCAAACGCGTGGCCACACACACGCACACATCCGCAAGCGCGCCTACTCCCATCTATTGAGGGAAAGACGGACGAGCTCTTTGGTTGCTCTTCACAGGCTTGTCCCTGATCTATAGCTGAGGGCAAACACTTGTGTGCTTGTGGGAGAGCCTGTGTCTTTCCTGGAAGCGTTTGGGAGTTTTGCTCAGACGCGTGTTTCCTCAAGTTCAAGAATCAAGATCTAGGATACCTGCAGACAGGTGCCTGTTTGTGTGGAGACAGTCTGTTTGAAACTGTGTTCCTCAGCGCCCGCTCTTTCTCCCCGTCGCTCCACACGCCTGGGAGTCCCTTTCTTTCTCTCCACAAGCACGTGTGTTGACTTCGTCGCACATGTGCATCTGCACAAGCGTTGAGCTCAGCAGAGCGTGTCTCTTGACACTTGATGTGCGTTGGCTGTGTCTGCCTGCTCCAGTGAAGAGAGAAACGGGAAATCATCTTGGTAGAGGCAACAAAGCAAAGGCGAGGCAGGATTGACATCTGCTCAACAGAGACGGATTCCCTGCGCTGACACAGTTCACAGTTACACGAGAAGCAATCTGAGCGGTCCGTCGACCGGAGACGTGTTTCCCAAGAGGTCGTTTAGCGAGTGAACAGCAGTGTGCGCGACTTTCAGGAGTGTGCCTGGAAAGTGCCAGAATCACCAGGAGCATCTGTGCAAAAGCTGCTGCCTCTGTGACCGCATTGAGGCACGTTCGCGTGTCTGCGAGTATATAGACGGCTCTTTCGCGTTCACTCCGAGGGAAACGGTCCGCTATTGCTTCTGTGCGCACAGACGCGATTCCCTTGTCTCTTGCGAACACAGGGAACTCTGTGCATCCAAATCTACAGGCTAAGGACGCGTCTGCATATGTTTTGGTGAACAATCGAGTGTGCGTGTTCTGACAGCTGCCTCTATGCAGACGTCTCCACAGAGCCACTTCTGAATGCCCCGCAGCCCAGGACTGAATGGATACACTAACAAGTGCACCGGTGTGAGCAACCACATATGCAGAAGGACGTCTTTCATCTCACAGAAGCGCGAACGTCTTGGCGTTCAAGCACATGGCAGAAACAAGGTGTGAACAGATGAGCTGCTGCTATTTTCTCCGTTCGGCATGCTTCGTTGTAGCTCTCTTGCCGGTCGCCGGCTTAGCGGCTTGCTTTGCGCGACTAGCTCTGGGGAGAGAAGGAGATAGCGCCGGAAACCTCGCCTTTTGCCTTCTTCGGCGCTGGAACCTGGTTGCTGCGCCTTCTCTTTGTCCATGTGCACACACACGATTCCTCAGCGAAAACCATGCAGAAACCTTTCCACGAGCACCCAGGGATGTGCACCCAGCACCACGTGCACGCACACGCAGCTAGAGAAAAGCACCTACCTTTTCACACACTGATGCCTAAGCAAACGCGTGGCCACACACACGCACACATCCGCAAGCGCGCCTACTCCCATCTATTGAGGGAAAGACGGACGAGCTCTTTGGTTGCTCTTCACAGGCTTGTCCCTGATCTATAGCTGAGGGCAAACACTTGTGTGCTTGTGGGAGAGCCTGTGTCTTTCCTGGAAGCGTTTGGGAGTTTTGCTCAGACGCGTGTTTCCTCAAGTTCAAGAATCAAGATCTAGGATACCTGCAGACAGGTGCCTGTTTGTGTGGAGACAGTCTGTTTGAAACTGTGTTCCTCAGCGCCCGCTCTTTCTCCCCGTCGCTCCACACGCCTGGGAGTCCCTTTCTTTCTCTCCACAAGCACGTGTGTTGACTTCGTCGCACATGTGCATCTGCACAAGCGTTGAGCTCAGCAGAGCGTGTCTCTTGACACTTGATGTGCGTTGGCTGTGTCTGCCTGCTCCAGTGAAGAGAGAAACGGGAAATCATCTTGGTAGAGGCAACAAAGCAAAAGCGAGGCAGGATTGACATCTGCTCAACAGAGACGGATTCCCTGCGCTGACACAGTTCACAGTTACACGAGAAGCAATCTGAGCGGTCCGTCGACCGGAGACGTGTTTCCCAAGAGGTCGTTTAGCGAGTGAACAGCAGTGTGCGCGACTTTCAGGAGTGTGCCTGGAAAGTGCCAGAATCACCAGGAGCATCTGTGCAAAAGCTGCTGCCTCTGTGACCGCATTGAGGCACGTTCGCGTGTCTGCGAGTATATAGACGGCTCTTTCGCGTTCACTCCGAGGGAAACGGTCCGCTATTGCTTCTGTGCGCACAGACGCGATTCCCTTGTCTCTTGCGAACACAGGGAACTCTGTGCATCCAAATCTACAGGCTAAGGACGCGTCTGCATATGTTTTGGTGAACAATCGAGTGTGCGTGTTCTGACAGCTGCCTCTATGCAGACGTCTCCACAGAGCCACTTCTGAATGCCCCGCAGCCCAGGACTGAATGGATACACTAACAAGTGCACCGGTGTGAGCAACCACATATGCAGAAGGACGTCTTTCATCCCACAGAAGCGCGAACGTCTTGGCGTTCAAGCACATGGCAGAAACAAGGTGTGAACAGATGAGCTGCTGCTATTTTCTCCGTTCGGCATGCTTCGTTGTAGCTCTCTTGCCGGTCGCCGGCTTAGCGGCTTGCTTTGCGCGACTAGCTCTGGGGAGAGAAGGAGATAGCGCCGGAAACCTCGCCTTTTGCCTTCTTCGGCGCTGGAACCTGGTTGCTGCGCCTTCTCTTTGTCCATGTGCACACACACGATTCCTCAGCGAAAACCATGCAGAAACCTTTCCACGAGCACCCAGGGATGTGCACCCAGCACCACGTGCACGCACACGCAGCTAGAGAAAAGCACCTACCTTTTCACACACTGATGCCTAAGCAAACGCGTGGCCACACACACGCACACATCCGCAAGCGCGCCTACTCCCATCTATTGAGGGAAAGACGGACGAGCTCTTTGGTTGCTCTTCACAGGCTTGTCCCTGATCTATAGCTGAGGGCAAACACTTGTGTGCTTGTGGGAGAGCCTGTGTCTTTCCTGGAAGCGTTTGGGAGTTTTGCTCAGACGCGTGTTTCCTCAAGTTCAAGAATCAAGATCTAGGATACCTGCAGACAGGTGCCTGTTTGTGTGGAGACAGTCTGTTTGAAACTGTGTTCCTCAGCGCCCGCTCTTTCTCCCCGTCGCTCCACACGCCTGGGAGTCCCTTTCTTTCTCTCCACAAGCACGTGTGTTGACTTCGTCGCACATGTGCATCTGCACAAGCGTTGAGCTCAGCAGAGCGTGTCTCTTGACACTTGATGTGCGTTGGCTGTGTCTGCCTGCTCCAGTGAAGAGAGAAACGGGAAATCATCTTGGTAGAGGCAACAAAGCAAAGGCGAGGCAGGATTGACATCTGCTCAACAGAGACGGATTCCCTGCGCTGACACAGTTCACAGTTACACGAGAAGCAATCTGAGCGGTCCGTCGACCGGAGACGTGTTTCCCAAGAGGTCGTTTAGCGAGTGAACAGCAGTGTGCGCGACTTTCAGGAGTGTGCCTGGAAAGTGCCAGAATCACCAGGAGCATCTGTGCAAAAGCTGCTGCCTCTGTGACCGCATTGAGGCACGTTCGCGTGTCTGCGAGTATATAGACGGCTCTTTCGCGTTCACTCCGAGGGAAACGGTCCGCTATTGCTTCTGTGCGCACAGACGCGATTCCCTTGTCTCTTGCGAACACAGGGAACTCTGTGCATCCAAATCTACAGGCTAAGGACGCGTCTGCATATGTTTTGGTGAACAATCGAGTGTGCGTGTTCTGACAGCTGCCTCTATGCAGACGTCTCCACAGAGCCACTTCTGAATGCCCCGCAGCCCAGGACTGAATGGATACACTAACAAGTGCACCGGTGTGAGCAACCACATATGCAGAAGGACGTCTTTCATCTCACAGAAGCGCGAACGTCTTGGCGTTCAAGCACATGGCAGAAACAAGGTGTGAACAGATGAGCTGCTGCTATTTTCTCCGTTCGGCATGCTTCGTTGTAGCTCTCTTGCCGGTCGCCGGCTTAGCGGCTTGCTTTGCGCGACTAGCTCTGGGGAGAGAAGGAGATAGCGCCGGAAACCTCGCCTTTTGCCTTCTTCGGCGCTGGAACCTGGTTGCTGCGCCTTCTCTTTGTCCATGTGCACACACACGATTCCTCAGCGAAAACCATGCAGAAACCTTTCCACGAGCACCCAGGGATGTGCACCCAGCACCACGTGCACGCACACGCAGCTAGAGAAAAGCACCTACCTTTTCACACACTGATGCCTAAGCAAACGCGTGGCCACACACACGCACACATCCGCAAGCGCGCCTACTCCCATCTATTGAGGGAAAGACGGACGAGCTCTTTGGTTGCTCTTCACAGGCTTGTCCCTGATCTATAGCTGAGGGCAAACACTTGTGTGCTTGTGGGAGAGCCTGTGTCTTTCCTGGAAGCGTTTGGGAGTTTTGCTCAGACGCGTGTTTCCTCAAGTTCAAGAATCAAGATCTAGGATACCTGCAGACAGGTGCCTGTTTGTGTGGAGACAGTCTGTTTGAAACTGTGTTCCTCAGCGCCCGCTCTTTCTCCCCGTCGCTCCACACGCCTGGGAGTCCCTTTCTTTCTCTCCACAAGCACGTGTGTTGACTTCGTCGCACATGTGCATCTGCACAAGCGTTGAGCTCAGCAGAGCGTGTCTCTTGACACTTGATGTGCGTTGGCTGTGTCTGCCTGCTCCAGTGAAGAGAGAAACGGGAAATCATCTTGGTAGAGGCAACAAAGCAAAAGCGAGGCAGGATTGACATCTGCTCAACAGAGACGGATTCCCTGCGCTGACACAGTTCACAGTTACACGAGAAGCAATCTGAGCGGTCCGTCGACCGGAGACGTGTTTCCCAAGAGGTCGTTTAGCGAGTGAACAGCAGTGTGCGCGACTTTCAGGAGTGTGCCTGGAAAGTGCCAGAATCACCAGGAGCATCTGTGCAAAAGCTGCTGCCTCTGTGACCGCATTGAGGCACGTTCGCGTGTCTGCGAGTATATAGACGGCTCTTTCGCGTTCACTCCGAGGGAAACGGTCCGCTATTGCTTCTGTGCGCACAGACGCGATTCCCTTGTCTCTTGCGAACACAGGGAACTCTGTGCATCCAAATCTACAGGCTAAGGACGCGTCTGCATATGTTTTGGTGAACAATCGAGTGTGCGTGTTCTGACAGCTGCCTCTATGCAGACGTCTCCACAGAGCCACTTCTGAATGCCCCGCAGCCCAGGACTGAATGGATACACTAACAAGTGCACCGGTGTGAGCAACCACATATGCAGAAGGACGTCTTTCATCCCACAGAAGCGCGAACGTCTTGGCGTTCAAGCACATGGCAGAAACAAGGTGTGAACAGATGAGCTGCTGCTATTTTCTCCGTTCGGCATGCTTCGTTGTAGCTCTCTTGCCGGTCGCCGGCTTAGCGACTTGCTTTGCGCGACTAGCTCTGGGGAGAGAAGGAGATAGCGCCGGAAACCTCGCCTTTTGCCTTCTTCGGCGCTGGAACCTGGTTGCTGCGCCTTCTCTTTGTCCATGTGCACACACACGATTCCTCAGCGAAAACCATGCAGAAACCTTTCCACGAGCACCCAGGGATGTGCACCCAGCACCACGTGCACGCACACGCAGCTAGAGAAAAGCACCTACCTTTTCACACACTGATGCCTAAGCAAACGCGTGGCCACACACACGCACACATCCGCAAGCGCGCCTACTCCCATCTATTGAGGGAAAGACGGACGAGCTCTTTGGTTGCTCTTCACAGGCTTGTCCCTGATCTATAGCTGAGGGCAAACACTTGTGTGCTTGTGGGAGAGCCTGTGTCTTTCCTGGAAGCGTTTGGGAGTTTTGCTCAGACGCGTGTTTCCTCAAGTTCAAGAATCAAGATCTAGGATACCTGCAGACAGGTGCCTGTTTGTGTGGAGACAGTCTGTTTGAAACTGTGTTCCTCAGCGCCCGCTCTTTCTCCCCGTCGCTCCACACGCCTGGGAGTCCCTTTCTTTCTCTCCACAAGCACGTGTGTTGACTTCGTCGCACATGTGCATCTGCACAAGCGTTGAGCTCAGCAGAGCGTGTCTCTTGACACTTGATGTGCGTTGGCTGTGTCTGCCTGCTCCAGTGAAGAGAGAAACGGGAAATCATCTTGGTAGAGGCAACAAAGCAAAGGCGAGGCAGGATTGACATCTGCTCAACAGAGACGGATTCCCTGCGCTGACACAGTTCACAGTTACACGAGAAGCAATCTGAGCGGTCCGTCGACCGGAGACGTGTTTCCCAAGAGGTCGTTTAGCGAGTGAACAGCAGTGTGCGCGACTTTCAGGAGTGTGCCTGGAAAGTGCCAGAATCACCAGGAGCATCTGTGCAAAAGCTGCTGCCTCTGTGACCGCATTGAGGCACGTTCGCGTGTCTGCGAGTATATAGACGGCTCTTTCGCGTTCACTCCGAGGGAAACGGTCCGCTATTGCTTCTGTGCGCACAGACGCGATTCCCTTGTCTCTTGCGAACACAGGGAACTCTGTGCATCCAAATCTACAGGCTAAGGACGCGTCTGCATATGTTTTGGTGAACAATCGAGTGTGCGTGTTCTGACAGCTGCCTCTATGCAGACGTCTCCACAGAGCCACTTCTGAATGCCCCGCAGCCCAGGACTGAATGGATACACTAACAAGTGCACCGGTGTGAGCAACCACATATGCAGAAGGACGTCTTTCATCTCACAGAAGCGCGAACGTCTTGGCGTTCAAGCACATGGCAGAAACAAGGTGTGAACAGATGAGCTGCTGCTATTTTCTCCGTTCGGCATGCTTCGTTGTAGCTCTCTTGCCGGTCGCCGGCTTAGCGGCTTGCTTTGCGCGACTAGCTCTGGGGAGAGAAGGAGATAGCGCCGGAAACCTCGCCTTTTGCCTTCTTCGGCGCTGGAACCTGGTTGCTGCGCCTTCTCTTTGTCCATGTGCACACACACGATTCCTCAGCGAAAACCATGCAGAAACCTTTCCACGAGCACCCAGGGATGTGCACCCAGCACCACGTGCACGCACACGCAGCTAGAGAAAAGCACCTACCTTTTCACACACTGATGCCTAAGCAAACGCGTGGCCACACACACGCACACATCCGCAAGCGCGCCTACTCCCATCTATTGAGGGAAAGACGGACGAGCTCTTTGGTTGCTCTTCACAGGCTTGTCCCTGATCTATAGCTGAGGGCAAACACTTGTGTGCTTGTGGGAGAGCCTGTGTCTTTCCTGGAAGCGTTTGGGAGTTTTGCTCAGACGCGTGTTTCCTCAAGTTCAAGAATCAAGATCTAGGATACCTGCAGACAGGTGCCTGTTTGTGTGGAGACAGTCTGTTTGAAACTGTGTTCCTCAGCGCCCGCTCTTTCTCCCCGTCGCTCCACACGCCTGGGAGTCCCTTTCTTTCTCTCCACAAGCACGTGTGTTGACTTCGTCGCACATGTGCATCTGCACAAGCGTTGAGCTCAGCAGAGCGTGTCTCTTGACACTTGATGTGCGTTGGCTGTGTCTGCCTGCTCCAGTGAAGAGAGAAACGGGAAATCATCTTGGTAGAGGCAACAAAGCAAAAGCGAGGCAGGATTGACATCTGCTCAACAGAGACGGATTCCCTGCGCTGACACAGTTCACAGTTACACGAGAAGCAATCTGAGCGGTCCGTCGACCGGAGACGTGTTTCCCAAGAGGTCGTTTAGCGAGTGAACAGCAGTGTGCGCGACTTTCAGGAGTGTGCCTGGAAAGTGCCAGAATCACCAGGAGCATCTGTGCAAAAGCTGCTGCCTCTGTGACCGCATTGAGGCACGTTCGCGTGTCTGCGAGTATATAGACGGCTCTTTCGCGTTCACTCCGAGGGAAACGGTCCGCTATTGCTTCTGTGCGCACAGACGCGATTCCCTTGTCTCTTGCGAACACAGGGAACTCTGTGCATCCAAATCTACAGGCTAAGGACGCGTCTGCATATGTTTTGGTGAACAATCGAGTGTGCGTGTTCTGACAGCTGCCTCTATGCAGACGTCTCCACAGAGCCACTTCTGAATGCCCCGCAGCCCAGGACTGAATGGATACACTAACAAGTGCACCGGTGTGAGCAACCACATATGCAGAAGGACGTCTTTCATCCCACAGAAGCGCGAACGTCTTGGCGTTCAAGCACATGGCAGAAACAAGGTGTGAACAGATGAGCTGCTGCTATTTTCTCCGTTCGGCATGCTTCGTTGTAGCTCTCTTGCCGGTCGCCGGCTTAGCGGCTTGCTTTGCGCGACTAGCTCTGGGGAGAGAAGGAGATAGCGCCGGAAACCTCGCCTTTTGCCTTCTTCGGCGCTGGAACCTGGTTGCTGCGCCTTCTCTTTGTCCATGTGCACACACACGATTCCTCAGCGAAAACCATGCAGAAACCTTTCCACGAGCACCCAGGGATGTGCACCCAGCACCACGTGCACGCACACGCAGCTAGAGAAAAGCACCTACCTTTTCACACACTGATGCCTAAGCAAACGCGTGGCCACACACACGCACACATCCGCAAGCGCGCCTACTCCCATCTATTGAGGGAAAGACGGACGAGCTCTTTGGTTGCTCTTCACAGGCTTGTCCCTGATCTATAGCTGAGGGCAAACACTTGTGTGCTTGTGGGAGAGCCTGTGTCTTTCCTGGAAGCGTTTGGGAGTTTTGCTCAGACGCGTGTTTCCTCAAGTTCAAGAATCAAGATCTAGGATACCTGCAGACAGGTGCCTGTTTGTGTGGAGACAGTCTGTTTGAAACTGTGTTCCTCAGCGCCCGCTCTTTCTCCCCGTCGCTCCACACGCCTGGGAGTCCCTTTCTTTCTCTCCACAAGCACGTGTGTTGACTTCGTCGCACATGTGCATCTGCACAAGCGTTGAGCTCAGCAGAGCGTGTCTCTTGACACTTGATGTGCGTTGGCTGTGTCTGCCTGCTCCAGTGAAGAGAGAAACGGGAAATCATCTTGGTAGAGGCAACAAAGCAAAGGCGAGGCAGGATTGACATCTGCTCAACAGAGACGGATTCCCTGCGCTGACACAGTTCACAGTTACACGAGAAGCAATCTGAGCGGTCCGTCGACCGGAGACGTGTTTCCCAAGAGGTCGTTTAGCGAGTGAACAGCAGTGTGCGCGACTTTCAGGAGTGTGCCTGGAAAGTGCCAGAATCACCAGGAGCATCTGTGCAAAAGCTGCTGCCTCTGTGACCGCATTGAGGCACGTTCGCGTGTCTGCGAGTATATAGACGGCTCTTTCGCGTTCACTCCGAGGGAAACGGTCCGCTATTGCTTCTGTGCGCACAGACGCGATTCCCTTGTCTCTTGCGAACACAGGGAACTCTGTGCATCCAAATCTACAGGCTAAGGACGCGTCTGCATATGTTTTGGTGAACAATCGAGTGTGCGTGTTCTGACAGCTGCCTCTATGCAGACGTCTCCACAGAGCCACTTCTGAATGCCCCGCAGCCCAGGACTGAATGGATACACTAACAAGTGCACCGGTGTGAGCAACCACATATGCAGAAGGACGTCTTTCATCTCACAGAAGCGCGAACGTCTTGGCGTTCAAGCACATGGCAGAAACAAGGTGTGAACAGATGAGCTGCTGCTATTTTCTCCGTTCGGCATGCTTCGTTGTAGCTCTCTTGCCGGTCGCCGGCTTAGCGGCTTGCTTTGCGCGACTAGCTCTGGGGAGAGAAGGAGATAGCGCCGGAAACCTCGCCTTTTGCCTTCTTCGGCGCTGGAACCTGGTTGCTGCGCCTTCTCTTTGTCCATGTGCACACACACGATTCCTCAGCGAAAACCATGCAGAAACCTTTCCACGAGCACCCAGGGATGTGCACCCAGCACCACGTGCACGCACACGCAGCTAGAGAAAAGCACCTACCTTTTCACACACTGATGCCTAAGCAAACGCGTGGCCACACACACGCACACATCCGCAAGCGCGCCTACTCCCATCTATTGAGGGAAAGACGGACGAGCTCTTTGGTTGCTCTTCACAGGCTTGTCCCTGATCTATAGCTGAGGGCAAACACTTGTGTGCTTGTGGGAGAGCCTGTGTCTTTCCTGGAAGCGTTTGGGAGTTTTGCTCAGACGCGTGTTTCCTCAAGTTCAAGAATCAAGATCTAGGATACCTGCAGACAGGTGCCTGTTTGTGTGGAGACAGTCTGTTTGAAACTGTGTTCCTCAGCGCCCGCTCTTTCTCCCCGTCGCTCCACACGCCTGGGAGTCCCTTTCTTTCTCTCCACAAGCACGTGTGTTGACTTCGTCGCACATGTGCATCTGCACAAGCGTTGAGCTCAGCAGAGCGTGTCTCTTGACACTTGATGTGCGTTGGCTGTGTCTGCCTGCTCCAGTGAAGAGAGAAACGGGAAATCATCTTGGTAGAGGCAACAAAGCAAAAGCGAGGCAGGATTGACATCTGCTCAACAGAGACGGATTCCCTGCGCTGACACAGTTCACAGTTACACGAGAAGCAATCTGAGCGGTCCGTCGACCGGAGACGTGTTTCCCAAGAGGTCGTTTAGCGAGTGAACAGCAGTGTGCGCGACTTTCAGGAGTGTGCCTGGAAAGTGCCAGAATCACCAGGAGCATCTGTGCAAAAGCTGCTGCCTCTGTGACCGCATTGAGGCACGTTCGCGTGTCTGCGAGTATATAGACGGCTCTTTCGCGTTCACTCCGAGGGAAACGGTCCGCTATTGCTTCTGTGCGCACAGACGCGATTCCCTTGTCTCTTGCGAACACAGGGAACTCTGTGCATCCAAATCTACAGGCTAAGGACGCGTCTGCATATGTTTTGGTGAACAATCGAGTGTGCGTGTTCTGACAGCTGCCTCTATGCAGACGTCTCCACAGAGCCACTTCTGAATGCCCCGCAGCCCAGGACTGAATGGATACACTAACAAGTGCACCGGTGTGAGCAACCACATATGCAGAAGGACGTCTTTCATCTCACAGAAGCGCGAACGTCTTGGCGTTCAAGCACATGGCAGAAACAAGGTGTGAACAGATGAGCTGCTGCTATTTTCTCCGTTCGGCATGCTTCGTTGTAGCTCTCTTGCCGGTCGCCGGCTTAGCGGCTTGCTTTGCGCGACTAGCTCTGGGGAGAGAAGGAGATAGCGCCGGAAACCTCGCCTTTTGCCTTCTTCGGCGCTGGAACCTGGTTGCTGCGCCTTCTCTTTGTCCATGTGCACACACACGATTCCTCAGCGAAAACCATGCAGAAACCTTTCCACGAGCACCCAGGGATGTGCACCCAGCACCACGTGCACGCACACGCAGCTAGAGAAAAGCACCTACCTTTTCACACACTGATGCCTAAGCAAACGCGTGGCCACACACACGCACACATCCGCAAGCGCGCCTACTCCCATCTATTGAGGGAAAGACGGACGAGCTCTTTGGTTGCTCTTCACAGGCTTGTCCCTGATCTATAGCTGAGGGCAAACACTTGTGTGCTTGTGGGAGAGCCTGTGTCTTTCCTGGAAGCGTTTGGGAGTTTTGCTCAGACGCGTGTTTCCTCAAGTTCAAGAATCAAGATCTAGGATACCTGCAGACAGGTGCCTGTTTGTGTGGAGACAGTCTGTTTGAAACTGTGTTCCTCAGCGCCCGCTCTTTCTCCCCGTCGCTCCACACGCCTGGGAGTCCCTTTCTTTCTCTCCACAAGCACGTGTGTTGACTTCGTCGCACATGTGCATCTGCACAAGCGTTGAGCTCAGCAGAGCGTGTCTCTTGACACTTGATGTGCGTTGGCTGTGTCTGCCTGCTCCAGTGAAGAGAGAAACGGGAAATCATCTTGGTAGAGGCAACAAAGCAAAAGCGAGGCAGGATTGACATCTGCTCAACAGAGACGGATTCCCTGCGCTGACACAGTTCACAGTTACACGAGAAGCAATCTGAGCGGTCCGTCGACCGGAGACGTGTTTCCCAAGAGGTCGTTTAGCGAGTGAACAGCAGTGTGCGCGACTTTCAGGAGTGTGCCTGGAAAGTGCCAGAATCACCAGGAGCATCTGTGCAAAAGCTGCTGCCTCTGTGACCGCATTGAGGCACGTTCGCGTGTCTGCGAGTATATAGACGGCTCTTTCGCGTTCACTCCGAGGGAAACGGTCCGCTATTGCTTCTGTGCGCACAGACGCGATTCCCTTGTCTCTTGCGAACACAGGGAACTCTGTGCATCCAAATCTACAGGCTAAGGACGCGTCTGCATATGTTTTGGTGAACAATCGAGTGTGCGTGTTCTGACAGCTGCCTCTATGCAGACGTCTCCACAGAGCCACTTCTGAATGCCCCGCAGCCCAGGACTGAATGGATACACTAACAAGTGCACCGGTGTGAGCAACCACATATGCAGAAGGACGTCTTTCATCCCACAGAAGCGCGAACGTCTTGGCGTTCAAGCACATGGCAGAAACAAGGTGTGAACAGATGAGCTGCTGCTATTTTCTCCGTTCGGCATGCTTCGTTGTAGCTCTCTTGCCGGTCGCCGGCTTAGCGACTTGCTTTGCGCGACTAGCTCTGGGGAGAGAAGGAGATAGCGCCGGAAACCTCGCCTTTTGCCTTCTTCGGCGCTGGAACCTGGTTGCTGCGCCTTCTCTTTGTCCATGTGCACACACACGATTCCTCAGCGAAAACCATGCAGAAACCTTTCCACGAGCACCCAGGGATGTGCACCCAGCACCACGTGCACGCACACGCAGCTAGAGAAAAGCACCTACCTTTTCACACACTGATGCCTAAGCAAACGCGTGGCCACACACACGCACACATCCGCAAGCGCGCCTACTCCCATCTATTGAGGGAAAGACGGACGAGCTCTTTGGTTGCTCTTCACAGGCTTGTCCCTGATCTATAGCTGAGGGCAAACACTTGTGTGCTTGTGGGAGAGCCTGTGTCTTTCCTGGAAGCGTTTGGGAGTTTTGCTCAGACGCGTGTTTCCTCAAGTTCAAGAATCAAGATCTAGGATACCTGCAGACAGGTGCCTGTTTGTGTGGAGACAGTCTGTTTGAAACTGTGTTCCTCAGCGCCCGCTCTTTCTCCCCGTCGCTCCACACGCCTGGGAGTCCCTTTCTTTCTCTCCACAAGCACGTGTGTTGACTTCGTCGCACATGTGCATCTGCACAAGCGTTGAGCTCAGCAGAGCGTGTCTCTTGACACTTGATGTGCGTTGGCTGTGTCTGCCTGCTCCAGTGAAGAGAGAAACGGGAAATCATCTTGGTAGAGGCAACAAAGCAAAGGCGAGGCAGGATTGACATCTGCTCAACAGAGACGGATTCCCTGCGCTGACACAGTTCACAGTTACACGAGAAGCAATCTGAGCGGTCCGTCGACCGGAGACGTGTTTCCCAAGAGGTCGTTTAGCGAGTGAACAGCAGTGTGCGCGACTTTCAGGAGTGTGCCTGGAAAGTGCCAGAATCACCAGGAGCATCTGTGCAAAAGCTGCTGCCTCTGTGACCGCATTGAGGCACGTTCGCGTGTCTGCGAGTATATAGACGGCTCTTTCGCGTTCACTCCGAGGGAAACGGTCCGCTATTGCTTCTGTGCGCACAGACGCGATTCCCTTGTCTCTTGCGAACACAGGGAAC